>NC_045163.1:17225942-17313442 GCF_900700415.2 Clupea harengus | reverse complement strand
CATATGGACACTTTTCTCTCAACGGTATCCTGTTGAACTCCCATCGCGCTTGTGGAAAAATTGCTTTTGGATCAACTCCAAAATCAGATAAGACCCCAACGCATTTCAAAGAGATTTCTCTCAACTGGAATGTTTGGCTCAGGATAGCCCTTTATTTCGGAGGCTCCTTCACAGACTGGTGATTGCACGTAGCTTACAGTAGCCACACAGATTTACACAACTAAATAGGAAGCAGTTAGCATCGATGTGCCAAAAGATTCTGTGACAATCAGTGGTCGGTGTCGCGTAGTCTCCAAATAACAGCTATGTAAAAATTATCTTACATTCCTAACTGTCATTTATGTTATCTGTTTGTTTTTGCACTTTATTTAGCTTACAGTTTAGAAATATTGCTGAAAAAATAATGACATGAAAAAAAAACAATTCAATTGCACAACTATAGATTTCTGAAAAGGAAAACCTGCACCTGGAGTGTTAAAGTTGATAAACACAGATTGAGTTGCACACACACCTTACAGTGGATGGGCAGTAGAAGAAACGGAAGGACACACAGGAAGGCCAGAGTGGTAGATAAATCTCTTTAATGAATATGATGGGAGAAGTAGTAGTAGGGCTAAGTAGCATCTATGTTGGGTGGGTTAGTTAGCACTGCAGGTTTTATGGGTGTTTGTGCTCGTGTCTGTCTATTTGTGTACGTTTGTGAGTGTGTTTTTATGAGTTTGTGTGCACTTGTTTGTGTGCGTGTGTCTAAACTTTGTGTGTGTGTGTGTGTGTGTGTGTGTGTGTGCGTGCGCGCGCATAGTTGTGGGTGAAGTGCTCAGCACCCAGCTGAACTCTCACATCCCTCAATTTGCTCTGAACAATTCCTTGTCATCTGTAAACACACACACAAACACACAGATGGTCACAAACATACACAGACTTATAAAAAAGAAAAAAAAGACTGAAAAGAACAAACATACTTGATGTTGTTGAGTAAAAATTCTCATGCATTAACTATGTTGTTTTCTAGTTGTCAGTGTGTACATTTCCGTGTGTGTGTATATGTGGGTGGGTGTGAGATTGTGGGTGTGTGTGGGTGTGCGATAATGTGTGGGTGCGTGAGATTGTGTGTGTGTGTGTGTGTGTGTGGGGGGGGGGGGTGTGTACATAAAAGACAAGGGTGTGAGGTTTTTTGGTCTTAACGTGTAAGAATGTGACATGATAATAATCGGTGTGCGAGTGCTAGGTGTGAGAAAGTAATGTGTGTTTGTGTTGTATGTGACATGCGTGATTGACTTTGTATGTGTACGATTTGAGAGACAGATGTTGTGTGTGTGTGTGTGCGCGTGCGTGTGTGTCTGTCTGTGTGTGTGCGTGTGTGTCTGTGTGTGTGTGTTGTCTTACCATCCTTCATCACTCCACAGTACTCCTCACATTCCTTCTGGCTGTAGAACTTGTTCCCGTTGCCTTGGCAACCTCTGTACTTGAAGGACACACACTTCCCGGCTTTGGAGTCAAAGGCCCACAGCTCCACGTGTGTGTTGCAGGAGCCTGCGTCTATGGGCATCCTACAGGCAGCTGGAGAGGCAGGCCAGAAGATTTCACACACTTTACAGACATGTCACCTACATGAACTAGTTGATTGATGATTGTCTACATAAACTTGATGATGGTCACTCTCCCTAGTGTTGCTTTAAGAAGGATTATTGACTTTATTAGTAGTTTATCAGTGTTCATTAGATTGTTTATTATTGATTATTCTAGTGTTAGTCCATATCCAAAAAAGAACAGAACACCATCCATGTCCATCCCTGACCAAAGATGGACAGTTCACTTGACTTGGTCCCCGGGCGCTTACAAGCTGCCCACTGCACCTGGGGGGTCCTGGAGGAGGGACAGTCCAGGATGGGAAAAGGCAGAAGATAAATTCACCGCGACCTCAGGCCTGCGTGTGTGTGTGTGTGTGTGTGTGTCCTGTGTCGCCTCCATATATCCACGTGTGTGTTCCAGTGTGTCGTTTGTGCCAATAAAACCTGACAAATTACAAATTATTACAAATTATATCCTCATGTTTGGGTGGCGCCTGCAGTGATAAACATCCGGCAACTCAAGGTGGATTGTTTTTCAATCAGATATTTGCCTTTTTTCAGATTTAGTTGTTCAAGTTGCATTTTATTCAAGCTGTCTTTATGATACTTCTGTAACAAATAAACATCATAATGCAGTTTCACTAAAGAGGATTACCAAATGATCTGTTTAACTTCAGTGAGTAAAACCTAAAATAACCCTTTTTTATTATCACAGTCCAGATAGTGTTTACAGGGTTCACCTGCACAGCAGTTATGCTAACTCAGAAATCTTGTTTTGTGGGATAGGCCCTGGCAAGATCCTCTGAGCGCTGAGAACTGTCAGATAACACTTCACGGAGAGCTGCCAGAGTGTCATTTTGATTTAAGTTGACATCTGTTATGACACAAGGATCACTTTCGCTCTCTCCTTTTCTCACTCTCCAGTTTTACCTTCTGTACGGCAGCTCTGCAAGCACTCCTTCTCTGTCACAAAGTTGTTCTGGTTGCCTAGGCAACCGCCGAAGTTGAACACCTGGCAGGCCTTGAGTGAAGTGTTGTAGTGGAAGCGCTGGGACATTCCAAAACACGGACCGGAGTCCGGTGCGGCCTCACATACCTCTGCAATACACACACACACACACACACACACACACAAATTCATGTATACACACAAATATTCATACAGGTTAAGATGAATGCATATATTGAGGATCCCATTTGAATCTTATCATCACTTACTCATCATAACTCAACATAACTCATAACGTAGCACAAGCCTTCCCCTTTACTGCTCAATGGTAGTGTGTGACGGTCGTGGTGCGACCGCACATGAACTGCACACTTCTGCCCCATGTTTGCGACCACTAGCGCACCCAACAGACATGGTTTGCACACACACACGCACACACAAACACTCATACCACTGATTACAATTGGATCCTCCCTCAGTGAAACTGCTAATTGCCCAGACTGGCAGAGGGGACTTCTAAAATGGTCTGGGCCAGACCACTTGGATAAGGTGGCTTTTAACAAACCTTTGAGACATTATTTATGTATTACATAGTTATTTCTTTGATTGATGATAGTGGGGAAATACTATGTTTGTGTCTCAGGGTCTGGTTTGTCATTGTTATATTGTTTGGTTCTTGTGTTTACCCCGGTGGGTGGAAATGGTGCTGGCCGCCATGTATATATGTTCAGTGTTCTGTCTAGTTTGGAGAGTCTTGTCATATCAGGTATGTGTTTCGCTGTGGACCCTTTTGACTGCTGAGTTTTGACCTCTACCCCATTTAGAGGCTAAGCAGGTATTTTTAATTGAGCTTTGTTACTGCTGAATATTGTCCTCTACCCCATTTAGAGGCGGAGCAGGTGATATGCCTGGAGACTGTTGCTGTTTGTCGTCTTCTAATTGAGATGCTTAGCAGTTCTCCAGGATATTTAAAAGATATTAAACCTTTATATTTTGAACCATCACTCTGTCTCTGAGCTTTTTGGGCCAAACCCACATTTTTGACGGCAACCGAGGCTCGGTCCGTCACATAGTGTCAGCCCTGTTTTTGCACTGGGAGCCCTGTGTTTGACATCTCAAGTGATATGCTAGCGACTGAATGCTGGCACCAGTGGCCTCTAGCCTCCATGGCGGCACACCCACCTCCACTCCGTGCCAGGTTTAAGCCTGGCACAGGACAGGGCTTCTAATAGTGCAGGTTAAGCACATAAACTGGGTTTGTCTTCTTTCATTGGGAGTCCACCGTGTTAGGCCACATTAGGAGACACGCTACAGGCTGATACTGGCATCCATGGGTTGTAGCCTCCTCGCTAACACCCCCCCCCCCCCCCCCCCCACCGTTGCCCGAGGCGGCAGGGTTACATGTGGCCCAGTGTTGTGCTTCTCACTGTGTAGTGTTCCTTAAACTAGCACAGACCAGTTTTAGCCTCCTCGCTAGGTTAGCGAACGTGCCTAGCCGTGCCCGAATGGCTGCAGGTTCACTGCTCAGGTTCCATCTGCTCTGTTTGAACATGGTGAAGTTGGTGGCTGTCTTCTCTGAGTAGGAGAAAGCTGACTGGCCCCTCACCTGGTCCCCAGAAGAGAGGCGTGTTCGTCGCCATCATTCCTGAGCCCTCATCATCCTGATCCTGGGGGAGCACTGCAGCCCTCCTGGACCTCTGACACATCCAGCAAATCCAACAGAAAGACCAGAAACAACAGGAGTGATTGTTATGCTTTCATATGTATTATAAGTCATCATCAACTTACAGATAAGGCTTTAGGACGAGGTGGGGATTAGGTCACAACAACCCCTGACAGCCCAGACTGCTTCTAAAAGAGATCACACCACTACACTGTATCTGTCCCGTCTCGACCTTCTCAAGCTAAAAGTCTGGACACACTACTTGGAGAGGGAATCCCTTATGTGACCCAGGGATGTTTCCTGAAAGCATTGTTATACAGCTGCCACTGGTGTATGATAGGGAGACTATGATTATGGCGAACGTGTTTTGTATCAACCAAATAGTTTTCCCCCACTAAAATTAATGCTGCAGGTATTTTATTTACTTATTTATGTATTTATTATACTTTGCACCTCAGTGTAACCTCATAATTCTAGAAGGTTCTAGAAAGCCAATTGCTTCAGAGGGAGCCTGGTCCAGAGAAGAGCTCCACCATACCTGGACAATAGGTATGTCAACAACCACAGTTTCTCCTGGGATGCATTCACCTGCAGATGGACAGAGTGGGAAGAATGGGAGAAAGAGAGAGACAAAGAGAGTAAATAAATATGATGATATTACATAAAAGAGCAGAACATACAGTGACCAAGAGATGCTGTTTTTCTCATGAAGAGCTTTGTAAGCTGTGGCTGTTGCCATTTCATTTTGCAAGGCTCACATCAGTCTTCAGTGAATTTTGTTCTTACAGTGCTCTGGAGAGTTGACTTTGTGGCATATGAGAGAAAGCAAACACCAGTACTGTGGTAAGTACCTTTGTTCTGCTTGATGACTATGGTGTCCTCGCTCATACCCTGTTCTCTCACCACGCGCTTGAAGTCTTCCACCAGAGTGTCCCGCAGTTCTGGGGTACGGCCTGCAGGGGGCAGTACAGAAAGAGAACTGACTGGGGCATTGTAGCACTCTGAAGTGTTTCTTTTCACTCTCGTCTTGTTGCTCCATAACTAGTGCTCCACTTTTCATCAGGTCGCATCCAGCTTTACTATCCCCAACATTAGAGAGTCAACCTGGATCCCCCGAACAATGCCAACAGTTTATCAAGAGCAAGGACAGAACTGGATGCCAACTTGATAGCCAACTTGATGCATGGATGGTAAATCATAAACCTTGTGCATCAATTAAGTGCTCTGGGTAGATAAGTACATATAAAGTGCACTATACAACATTTCTTTCATGAGGTTCTATAAGTATTACACATAGTTCCTGGTTGAGACCAGATGAGGGCGCTATACTAAACTATTGCCTGAGTCAGCTGAGAGATGCAATCCATTTTGACAAAGTGGTTCTCTCATGGTTCATGCTGTGTCACCCAACCATATAAAAAAAAATCTTTCTGTTAGATCATCAGGAGAGAGAGAGAGAGAGAGAGAGAGAGAGAGAGGTTTAGTCCGTGTCCTGGCCTGGTGACTTACCATACAGTTTGACTGAAGTGCTTTTGTCGCCCCCTTGCTTCTGTTTTATCATCACTACAAGGGCATACTCATCATAGTTTGTGTGCATCACATAGGCATCCACATCAGCATTCCATCCTGGAAGAGGGAGATGCACACAAACTTGCTGTTTCACCACCAATCATGTTTATTAAAGGCACACCATAAAGCCTGTGATTGGCCATTAAGAGATATTGTATTGCACCTACTAGACACGTGGTATTTGAATCTGCCAGGTGTTTCGGTCAGGTGATAGTCACCAGATATCTGCTTGCAGGTTCCATGCCTACACATAGATAAACATGTAGAAACAGTGAGATGATGTCTCTGTGTGTTCCATTTGTGTGTATGCGTGTGTATGAGTGGTATAGGACCTGGGCATAGTTCTGGTCATGCTGTGCGTGCGTGCGTGCGTGTGTGCGTGTGTGTGTGTGTGTGCATGCGTGCGTGTGTGTGTGCGTGTGTGTGTGCGTGCGTGTGTATGTGGTGATGGTATAGGACCTGGACATAGTTCTGGTCATGCTGTGTGTGTGTGTGTGCGTGCGTGCGTGCGTGCGTGCGTGCGTGCGTGCGTGCGTGCGTGCGTGCGTGCGTGCGTGCGTGCGTGCGTGCGTGCGTGCGTGCGTGCGTGCGTGCGTGTGTGGTGATGGTATGGGACCTGGGCATAGTTCAGGTCATGCTGTGTGTGTGCATGTGCATGTGTGTGTGTGTGTGCGTGTGTGTGTGTGGTGATGTTATAGGACCTGGACATAGTTCTGCTCATGCTGACTGTGTCTGCTGTGGGTCCCTTCTCCAGCTGCCATGTGCCAATAGGAGAATTTTCTTTGTGCTTCTGCATCCAAGGACAAGTGGAGGCTTTGGCCACATCATACCACTTCCCCATGAACTATAACACACACACACAAAAAGGGAGGGAGGGAGAGGGAGAGAGAGAGAGGGAGGGAGGGAGGGCGGGAGAGAGAGAGCAGAAAGCAAAATAGACAAAGAGAGACAGTTGAAAAACAATACTCCATCGAAACCAAATCCAAAACAATAAATCTTAAAAACTATCAGAAAAATGACTACCAAAATATACACACTCGATCACATGCTGTTGGAAAGATAATGGAGACAGACAGTGATCACTTTAAAATTGGGTGGGGGGGGGCTTAAAGACTGATAGAAGACATGAAGGATGGAAGTCAGTTAAAGGTAGAGTAAATAGATGTTGTCTTATGTCTAATATATAGATCTATAGTAAACAACAATCTAATCTGTTTCAGGCGTTGTCATGCATTTACATTCCCTTTTCAGAGCCCTTTTCAGAATAACTTTAATAAAAGACCTAAAACTCCACCTGAGACAGTTCTTTTGTACACAACACAATGCACCTCAAAGGACATGATAATCTCAAAGTCCAAATAACTTTGTACTCCTACAGTACCAAATTCACATGCTTAGTTCTCTGAACAATCCTTGTACACACTAAGTTGCAAATCGGAGATCTGAGTTTGCTAAAAGGCTTGAAACGTTGGGCTAAATGGACAGAGAGATGGAGGAGTATGGGGATCTTACCCGGTCCAGGTCGAAGCTCTCCTGTGTGGGTAGAAGGGGCTCAGAGGGCAGGGGCCCCGCATGGAGAGGGACCACGAGGGCCACCAGTAAGATCACCAGAGCTGCAGCCTCCATCTCGTCTGTGTCTAAAGCAACTGCAGAACCCACAGATGAGGTCCGCCGACCCCACTATGCTGTCGGACATCGACCCCCATCGATGTGTGTGTGTGTGTGTGTGTGTGTGTGTGTGTGTGTGTGTGTATGTGTGTGTGTGTTGAGGAATAAAGCACTGTAACACACATTCATGTAGCACTGTAACACACATACACACACACTCACAAGCACACACACACCCACACACAGAGATTAAGCAAAAAACAAACAAACACAGCAAACAGTGCAAAGTTCTCCTCATGCCTTCTTATGTTTGTCTCTTACTCAAACCTTTCTGCTCCTCTTCAATGCTACTTTTAGCAATTTGAAAGGAAATTAAATCATACAAACATAAACATACATACACACACAAACATGCATAGATCCTTAAAATAGCCTTTTGATGTGAAGACACAGTATAACAGTTTCAGTTTTGTGTAGTCATATCCAGATGGTTGAACGAGTGTATGTGTGTGTGTGTGTGTGTGTGTGTCTGTGTGTGTGTGTGTGTGTGTCTGTGTGTGTGTGTGTGTGTGTGTCTGTGTGTCTGTGTGTGTTTGTTTGTGTGTGTGTGTGTGTGTGTGTGTGTGTGTGTGTGTGTGTGTGTGTGTGTGTGTGTGTGTGTGTGTGTTTGTGTGTGTCTGTGTCTATAGGTACAGAGTCAGCTCACATTAGTATTTGTATCGGTATTCTTCTGCACTATAATAAAAATAACCCAATTTGTTTGCGTATCTGTCATATAGTGTTACTGTAGTCTAAAATGCCTTAATGTCTGACAGGCATTCGGTTCGGAGCTGCCATTAGTGGTTTATTGAACAGATGTGAAATAGGTCAGCCCCCTCAGGACAGCCAAGGTGAGTGGTCCACATTAGTCAACACTATTGATCTGCCTGCAACTCACCAGAACCCCTAAAAGCAGACAGCTAATGGTGTCACAGAGAGG
Source organism: Clupea harengus (assembly GCF_900700415.2). Taxonomy (NCBI): domain Eukaryota; kingdom Metazoa; phylum Chordata; class Actinopteri; order Clupeiformes; family Clupeidae; genus Clupea; species Clupea harengus. The sequence continues at coordinate 17,305,103 of NC_045163.1, read as the reverse complement.
AAGAGAGAGAGATACACGCAAACTTGACTGTTGCTTGTTTCCTCTCAACAACATAGCAGACATGATTGTTCCGAACATAACTTCAACACTTGAGGTTATTCAGTTAATTGCTTATCACAGTCCTCTAGCTGGTAATTAAATGCTCTGGTAATGCAGTGCAACTGTATAAACTAGTGTAGCACACTTAGGTCTGCTGTATAAACTAGTGTGGCACACTTAGGTCTGCTGTATAAACTAGTGTAGCACACTTAGGTCTGCTGTATAAACTAGTGTAACAATTCAGATGCCCGAATACAGCTGCCAGTCCCTCCAGAATCCTGCAAGGGATTTTGAGTCAAATAAATCAATCACAAATAATGCAGACATTCAAAGATTATGCGTTTTCTTGCGGAAGTCAAGCTGTAATGAGAGAAAATTGCAACCCACAATTGCGTGAAATTCTTGAATTTGCAAAAAGAGGGACTGAGCTGTTAGACTGAGACCTGATCATAGCTTAACTGTGCTCATGAGAATGGCAGACAACACCAGTAAAATATTTGTTGTGTGTATGTTGCTGTGTGTGTGTAGTTTCAGGACAGTAAGATGGTTGACCAGTGTTGCTATACATCACCCCCTAGTGTGAGCCTTTATCTCCCATAGGCTGATTCCTCTCAACCGTAATGTTTTGGTGTAGGACAGAAACTCCATACTACTTCATACTATCCAGCAAAAATTAGCAACTGCATGTAAGCAGGCTGTGTAGTTTTCATTCATGAATTTACGTTCCTCTAGAAGGTGCTGTTGACCATCTCACACTTGTGCAGGTCAGAACACACTTCTTATGTCTTGCTACCATAGCTAGAACATTATACTTACAGTGGATGGGAAAGGCTGCCGAAGAAACTGAAGCAAACACAGGAAAGTCTGAATGGCAATCTCTTTTTAATAAGTATGTCAAGATCACAGATGAGTTGTCACCTCTTTTAGTTCATTTTGAGCAGTTCATCATCTCCTGTAAAACACACACACACACACACACACAGACACACACACACAGTCATATGCATAAGGCTAAGGACACGTTCAAGCATGAAAAACTGTGTGTGTGTGTGTGTGTGTGTGTGTGTGTGTGTGTGTGTGTGTAAATCTATATGTTTGCCCGCATACTTTCAGAGGTATGTTTGCGTGCATGTTTGTGTGTGTATGTGTGTGTGTGTGTGTTTTTGCTCTTACCGTCCGTCAATCTTCCGCAGACAGCCTCACACAAATTTTCCAAGCTGAACCTGTTTGCGTTCCCGCCTTGAGTCCACCCGCTGTAAATGAATTTTACACACTTCCCAGTGGCAGAGTCAAAGCCCCACTCCCACTGTGACGGCAAGCGGCTGTCACTCGGTCCAGGGTCTAAGGGCATCTTGCAGGAAACTAGAGGAGGTGGGAAAGAGAGGGAGACACCATTCATTTAAAGGTGCAGTCCACTCTAATCCAATTCACTTTTTGACCAATTCGGTTAATTGCTTCTCACAGTCCTATAGCTGTACATTCTGAGTGTGCGCTAAAACAACTCAGGTGTTAGTACACAGGCTCTAGAAATGAGAAAGTAACAAAGTACTCCTCACTCTCTCTCCCTTCATCTCTTTCTCTCTATCTTCCACAAACCTCTCACTCACTCTCTCTCCATCTCTTTCTCTCTCTCTATCTTCCACAAACCTCTCACTCACTCCATCTCTTTCTCTCTCTCTATCTTCCACAAACGTCTCCCTCACCCTGTCTCCCTTCATCATACTCTCTCTCTATCTTTCACTAACCTCTCTCTCACTGTCTCCCTCCATTTCTTTCTCTCTCTTTATCTTTCACCAACCCTTACCTTGTTTCTACTAAAGTGTTCTCTACTGGCTACTCTTCCTCTCTCTTTCTTCTGCTCTCTCTCTCTCTCTCTCTCTCTCTCTCTCTCTCTCTCTCTACCATTTACCTTCTGGTTGACAGGTCTGCATGCACAACCTTTCAGATCCGTAGTTGTTCTTGAATTTTCCACAGCCATTGAATAAAAAACTCTGGCAAGTCTTGCTGGTCGAATTGTGGAAGAATCTGCGATAAGCATGATATCCACATTTACCGCCAGGGTCCTGCGGGCCATCACACTCTTCTGTGAAACACACACACAAATCAAATGATATGCATGTACACTGATGCATATAGCATGATAACTCACCTGTGTCTATCTCAGATATGTAGCATGCATAGCTCTATCAATCTCCCATGTGTAGCATGATCACTCACCTCTGTCCGTCCCGATATGGTCCCATGCAGATCCCTCCTCTTCATCGGCTTGAAGAAGCACTGCAGCCCTTATGGCTCTCTGGAGGAGGGTGGGAGGAAGACCGGGGCACCCCATCAACCCCCCAAAGGACACATGAAAGACAGAGAAGGCATGTTAGTGTAGTGAAATTAATTGACATGATGTAAGATAGGGCATGAGTACCGATGTGTAAATTAGGTTAAAAAAAAGTGTTTGTAATTTAGGCACTAAAGGAAGGCACATGGACACATACATACACACACCCACACACAAATGTATACATTTTCAACACATGTACACATACGGGCACTCATATGTGTGAACAGAAAAAATGTGTCAGGTAAAAAGAAAGGGTTTTGTAATTTTAAGAAGGCACCAACCCTCTACACACTTGTTTCATGTTCTCAGTTAATGTGTTATGACTGTGCCGTTTAACAGATGTATCTTCCGCCGGCGAGGACATTACTGTTGAAACGCCTCTTTGCACATGCATCTGTACACATGTGTAACCTTGTGAGAAGCACAGTACCTCACTAGACTATTTGCACGTTTGTGAACTCCAAAGTCTCCAAAGTCTCCTAATCTACTGAAGCTTGACCGTTGTCCCTAAATTATAGGTTGCTTTGGATAACACCGTCTGCTGCCAAATGAATAAATGTGATGTATGTAATGCAAATGGACTCCAACCACACCCTCAGGACAGGGGAAGCAGGCTTACTATCAAGGAGGCTAAAAGCCATGGGTGTTAGCATCTGTTGCAGTTTGATGCATGAATTGACTGTGTGTGGGTCAGGTCTGCGTTTTAGTTAGGCTGGGGAAGCTGTGTCTGAGTGAGTCCAAGGAAACTGCTGTACTTCTGCTATACTCTACCTCTGGAACAGGTGTGTCAGCATCTCCTGTGGTGCATTCACCTGGGGATGACAAAGACAGAGAGAGCGAGAGAGGGATGAAGAGAGAGAGATAAAAAGAGAAATATAGAGGAGCAGAGAGAGAGAGAGAAGAAAAACAGAGATAAAAAGAGAGCCACAAAAAAGAGATAACGACAGAACAGAAGACAGACAGAAAGAGAGAAATACATTAACTTTTTTTCAACAATATAATATAATAACAGAATCCCATCATCCAGCTCACAGAGAGACATGTTATTACAAAATCTGTTTCCAAGGAAGTCAAACTCCTTGCCAAAATCTCTAATTTTGCAAGACCCAAATCAAAGTTAATTCAGTTCAAATAAATGTGTTAATTGTATTCAGCTCAGTTTAGTTAATAACTATTTATTTTACATATACAGTTACATTCTATTCCATTCTAGTATATTTTCACAGAGAGACATTGTAAAGAAACCATGCCGGAGCAGTATAGGTACCTTTGTTCTTCATGATGCCAATATTCTCCTCGCCCATGCCTTGTTCTGTCACCAAGCGCTTGAAGTCCTCCAGCACAGCCATCTGCAGTTCTGGGGTACGGCCTGATGGGGGCAGTACAGTAAAACCTACATTTACATTTACTCATTTGACAGGGTTTCGGTAATAAAGTAGCATGGAGCTGGTGGGATCAGACCAACCACAATACAATTTTAGATGAGGCACTCACACACTCTCATGCAAAGCCAGACCTAGGGAGTGGCAAACCTATATATATATACATTACATATACATAGGTATATTTCACCAGGACAAGGAGGGACCCAGTAGCCTATGTGCTGTGGTTACATTAGAGGAGCTGGACAGGTGAAGAGCTGCTGTTTCGACGTTAGCAGCCTGGTGACTCACCATAGAGCTCCACAGATGTGCCTCTCTCCCCAGAGTTACGCTTGTGTTTGTGCCTCACCACCAGGGCATACTCGTCGTAGTTTGTATCCACCACATACGTGTCCACATCAGCGTCCCACTCTGAGGGGTGAGGAGGAAGAGGAAGAACAAGAAGAGGAAGAAGAGGAACAACATGCACAGCCATCTTCAACATTAAGGCCAGGTGATAAAGAGGAGATCACGAGACAGAGAAGACACATACTGGAAAAGTAGTACTGGAATCTGCCAGGTGTTTGGGTCAAGTGATAGTCGTAGGTAGTCTGCTTACAGATTCCTTGCCTGCAGAAAGATACAGGAAATCACGTGCAAAGATATAATAAGACTACTAATAATGAATACTAAGAGAGATACATAGGATACATAAACACACACTGATCATTGATATCATCATGCATCATCTGTACACCTGCGCAGTAAGTGCTTGTGTGTGAGTGCATATATGTGTATGACATATCTATATGCACATACAAACGTATGATTTAGTATTGTGTACATGCACTGTTTGCATCTCAGTGTGTATGTAGTACAATGAGAACCAGTTTCTGTCATGCTGAATCTCTCTCTGTGTGTGCGTATGTGTGTGTGTTGTACAGGACCTGGATTTAGTTTTCGTCAGGCTGACTGTGTCTGCTGTGGGCTGCTTCTCCAGCACCAGTGTGCCAACAGCAGAATCTCCTTTATATTTCAGCCACCATGGACAAGTGGAGGCTTTGGCCACACTATACCACTTCCCCATGAACTAAAACACACACACACACACACACACACACACACACACACACACACACAGAGCGAGAGAGAGAGAGAGAGAGAAAGAAAATGACTAATCAATGCATTCATTACTTTGCGCCTAGACTACTGCAATGCTCTCCTGTCTGGATGGAGCAACAACTCACTAAAGAGCTTCCAACTAATACAGAACGCTGCGGCTCGTCCACTTACTAGAACTAAAACTTCTCCCTCCCCCAACCCCTTCCCTGCTGCACTCTTTCCACCTGATCCACTTACAGAAACTAGTTTTCTGCTTCACTGCTCTGCTTATCCTTTTAATAATAACTTTATGAGGACACTGTTTACCCACTAAGCTGTTCTACAACCATTACTTTTAATACTTTCGAAACACTGTTAATGACTTAAGAATGTATTAATCAAGTACCTTGTATTGGTAATTACCTTGTATGAATCCTGTGCTTATGTAAGCAGGAACATGCTGTGTTTCTGTGTGTGTGCGACTTAGATTATTAGGTGCTGACGACACTTAGTCTGAATATGTGTAAAAGCTATAGAGAAGGAACCTTTTGTCTATGTTTGAGTGAGGTCAGAGGTGATAAGAATGGTCGTACTGTCCTTGTTCTACTCTGTGTAAAACTGACATATTTGCATTACAGAAAGCGCAGTTGGGAGGATACAAAAGGACTTTTACTCGGGCGTGGCTATTCTTGCTGGCATTTGAAAGATTAATGGCATCAGAGTTGGGCATCAGAGATAAATCTTAAGAATATAAACCCTGTTCGATGTTTGTGAAATTGCTTCACTCTCATCATTGTGCTGTGAGTGAGCCCGACAATTGTTGCTGAATAAATATACTGATCTACAACTCCGGAGATAACTTGAGTGAATTTTCACCTAACAACTGGGTCTCTCCATTTTTATCCGCCATCAATCTTGTATGCACCATATTTTTCCCTTGCCATTTGTACATCACCACTACAGTCATGTACACACATGCTGTTCTCTATACTAATCACCACCACTGGAGGAGTATGGGGGTCTTACCCTGTCCAGGTCGAAGCTCTCCAGTGTGGGTAGAAGGGGCTCAGAGGGCAGGGGCCCCGCATGGAGAGGGACCACGAGGGCCACCAGTAAGATCACCAGAGCTGTAGCCTCCATCTTGTCTGTGTCTAAAGCAACTGAAGAGCTGACGCTGCTATGTTGACAGTGAACAACTCCACTGATGTGTGTGTCAGCTCAAAAATGGCAATTATAAGAGGCATGGAGCAAACATGCACACACCCACGCATATACACACACACACACACACACACACACACACACACACACACCAAGACAGATGCAAGAACACACACACAATATGTCTGTACACATACACAGAAACAAATTGCTACACAGATTTCGCAAAAGACAAATACAGCAAACAGTGCAAAGTCTCCTCTTGCCTATCTCTCTCTCCCTCACACACACACACACACACAAACAGGTAAAATAGATAGATCATATCCATAAGTTAATATAAATACTGTATGCATGTTCCTTAAAGAAAACGGAATGATTACTGCACACTTAATAATTAAGACCTTTGTCAGGTTTTTAATGGCACACACGACACACTGGAACACACACGTGCATATATGGAGGCGACACACACACACACACACACACGCAGGTAGGCCTGAGATCGCGGTGAATTTATTTTCTACCTTTTCCCATCCTGGACCGTCCTTCCTCAAGGACCCCCCAGGAGCAGTGGGCAGCATGTAGCGCCCGGGGACCAAGTGAAGTGAACTGTCCATCTTTGGTCAGGGATGGACATGTGTTCTGTTATTTTGCATGTTTTTTCTGTTGGGGTCCTTAGTGGAGGAAACCCCTTGTGAACAGGGGGAGAACATGCAAACTCCACACAGAAAGGCACTTAGTAGAGATGCTAAATAATATAATCTGTAAAAATATCTGGGATTACCTAAACCGCAGTTTTTGTCCTCATCAAGCAAATTAGTTAACTGTCAAATAAATCGATGTGCTCTTCATTCAACATAGAAATCAATGTTCACCAATTCATTCTGGGACAGGTCTTTAGACACTGACACTAATCTTACATATCATCTGAGTTATCCTGTCTAACATACACGCACACACACACACACATACAGTATATATATACATATATTTATGTGTGTGTGTGTGTGTGTGTGTGTGTGTGTGTGTGTATGGCCGTGAGCATGTGTGTGTGTGTGTGTGTATAAACAAAATGCACAGAAAACACTTGGTTTCTCATACATTTATTTGACAATGTAGCAGGATCTGAAAGTCATTAATGTTTCTGACTCCATGGTCAATCTCTCACAATAAAAGCAAAACAGACATGAAAATAGTTTGTGAACAAGGCAGATATGGCTCTGCATCCAAAGTGATAACAGTGAGAACTGATACCTTAATGTTATGGAAATACAGTACAGCGATATACACTGATGCAGTATTATGAGCTGTGGTCACTGTGTTGATGTATGGAAGTGTGAGAATGATGATGATTTGACGATGCTTCCGGCAGAAGAGGACTGCGTTGATGTTGACTTTCTGAAAGAAAAGGTTTATGCAGCTGCGAGGATCCAAAAAAAAAAAGAGGTTTCAGAATACAGCAACCACAGGGTTGTTCATGACAGTGTGTTCCAAACTCACCTAGTTCTCGGAGGATGGACAGCTTTCTGTAAATAGAAGGGTTAAAAAATGATTAGAGAAATTATTAGGAAAGAGGAGTATTAAGTGTGTATGTGTCTGTGTGTATGTGTGTGTGTGTATGTGTATGTGTGTGTGTCTGAGTGAGAGAGACAGAGAATTATTGTCAGAGACTTCTGAATGATTGTCAGAGAGTGGGAGTCTGTGTATGTGTGACTCAGTGAGGAAGTGGGGGAGGGGGGGGGGGTATATACACACACATATGGATGGACAGACAAACACCAACACAAACACACACACACACACACACACACACACACACACACACACACACACACACACACACACACACACACACACACACACACAGGTATATACACACACATAAGTTTGGGAACCAATGCCCTAGAAGGTGCTGTTGACCATCTCACACTTGTGCAGGTCAGAACACACTTCTTATGTCTTGCTACCATAGCTAGAACATTATACTTACAGTGGATGGGAAAGGCTGCCGAAGAAACTGAAGCAAACACAGGAAAGTCTGAATGGCAATCTCTTTTTAATAAGTATGTCAAGATCACAGATGAGTAACATACAGATTGTCTGTGTTGGGAGATATAGGTGCAGTTGGTCTGCTTTTTTCAGTCTCTCTCTCTGTGTGTGTGTGTGTGTGTGTGTGTGTGTGTGTGTGTGTGTGTGTGTGTGTGTGTGTGTGTGTGTGTGTGTGTGTGTATTGACTTCCAGAGTGAACATCAGCTGAACTGTCACCTCTTTTAGTTCATTTTGAGCAGTTCATCATCTCCTGTAAAACACACACAAATGCACCCAGACGGAAACACATACATAGACACACACACACACACACACACACACACACACACACACACACACACACACACACAGTCATGCATAAGGCTAAGGACACGTTCAAGCATGAAAAACTGTGTATGTGTGTGTGTGTGTAAATCTATATGCTTTCCCGCATACTTTCAGAGGTATGTTTGCGTGCATGTTTGTGTGTGTATGTGTGTGTGTGTGTTTTTGCTCTTACCATCCGTAAATCCTCCGCAGACAGCCTCACACACATTTTCGAAGCTGAACCTGTTTGCGTTCCCGCCTTGAGTCCACCCTCTGTAAATGAATTTTACACACTTCCCAGTGGCAGAGTCAAAGCCCCATTCCCACTGTGACGGCAAGCGGCTGTCACTCGGTCCAGGGTCTAAGGGCATCTTGCAGGCAACTAGAGAAGGTGGGGAAGAGAGGGAGACACCATTCATTTAAAGGCGCAGTCCACCATTCTAATCCAATTCCCTTTTTGACCAATTCGGTTTAATTGCTTCTCACAGTCCTCTAGCTGTACATTCTGAGTGTGCGCTAAAACAACTCAGGCTCTAGAAATGGGAAAGTAACAAAGTACTCCTCACTCTGTCTCCCTTCATCTATTTCTCTCTATCTTCTACAAACCTCTCACTCACTCTCTCTCCCTTCATCATACTCTCTCTCTATCTTCCACAAACCTCTCACTCACTCTCTCTCCCTTCATCATACTCTCTCTCTATCTTCCACAAACCTCTCACTCACTCTCTCTCCCTTCATCATACTCTCTCTCTATCTTCCACAAACCTCTCACTCACTCTCTCTCCCTTCATCATACTCTCTCTCTATCTTCCACAAACCTCTCACTCACTCTCTCTCCCTTCATCATACTCTCTCTCTATCTTCCACTAACCTCTCCCTCACTGTCTCCCTCTATTTCTTTCTCTCGCTTTATCTTCCACCAACTCTTACCTTATTTCTACTTAGGTGTTCTCTACTGGCTACTCTTCCTCTCTCTTTCTTCTGCTCTCTATCCCTCTCTCTCTCTCTCTCTCTCTCTTTCTCTCTCTCTACCATTTACCTTCTGGTTGACAGGTCTGCATGCACAACCTTTCAGATTCGTAGTTGTTCTTGAATTTTCCACAGGATTTTTCATTGAATAAAAAACTCTGGCAAGTCTTGCTGGTCGAATTGTGGAAGAAGCGGCGAAATACGACCATATATTGATGATATCCACATTTACTGGCAGGGTCCTGCGGGCCATCACACTCTTCTGTGAAACACACACAGACATCAAATGATATGCATGTACACTGATACATACACACAGGCATGTACACTGATCTCAGATATGTAGCATGCATAGCTCTGTCAATCTCACATGTGTAGCATGATCACTCACCTGTGTCTATCTCAGATATGTAGCATGCATAGCTCTATCAATCTCCCATGTGTAGCATGATCCCTCACCTCTGTCCGTCCCGATATGGTCCCATGCAGATCCCTCCTCTTCATCGGCTTGAAGAAGCACCGCAGCCCTTATGGCTCTCTGGAGGAGGGTGGGAGGAAGACCGGGGCACCCCATCAACCCCCCAAAGGACACATGAAAGACAGAGAAGGCATGTTAGTGTAGTGAAATTAATTGACATGATGTAAGATAGGGCATGAGTACCGATGTGTAAATTAGGATAAAAAAAGTGTTTGTAATTTAGGCACTAAAGGCATATGGACACACATACATACACACACACACACACAAATGTATACATTTTCAACACATGTACACATACGGGCACTCATATGTGTGAGAAGAAAAAAAAATGTGTCAGGTAAAAAGAAAGGGTTTTGTAATTTTAAGAAGGCACCAACCCTCTACACACTTGTTTCATGTTCTCAGTTAATGTGTTATGACTGTGCCGTTTAACAGATGTATCTTCCGCCGGCGAGGACATTACTGTTGAAACGCCTCTTTGCACATGCATCTGTACACATGTGTAACCTTGTGAGAAGCACAGTACCTCACTAGACTATTTGCACGTTTGTGAACTCCAAAGTCTCCAAAGTCTCCTAATCTACTGAAGCTTGACCGTTGTCCCTAAATTATAGGTTGCTTTGGATAACAGTGTCTGCTGCCAAATGAATAAATGTGATGTATGTAATGCAAATGGACTCCAACCACACCCTCAGGACAGGGGAAGCAGGCTTACTATCAAGGAGGCTAAAAGCCATGGGTGTTAGCATCTGTTGCAGTTTGATGCATGAATTGACTGTGTGTGGGTCTGGTCTGCGTTTTAGTTAGGCTGGGGAAGCTGTGTCTGAGTGAGTTCAAGGAAACTGCTGTACTTCTGCTATACTCTACCTCTGGAACAGGTGTGTCAGCATCTCCTGTGGTGCATTCACCTGGGGATGACAAAGACAGAGAGAGCGAGAGAGGGATGAAGAGAGAGAGATAAAAAGAGAAATATAGAGGAGCAGAGAGAGAGAGAGAAGAAAAACAGAGATAAAAAGAGAGCCACAAAAAAGAGATAACGACAGAACAGAAGACAGACAGAAAGAGAGAAATACATTAACTTTTTTTCAACAATATAATATAATAACAGAATCCCATCATCCAGCTCACAGAGAGACATGTTATTACAAAATCTGTTTCCAAGGAAGTCAAACTCCTTGCCAAAATCTCTCTAATTTTGCAAGACCCAAATCAAAGTTAATTCAGTTCAAATAAATGTGTTAATTGTATTCAGCTCAGTTTAGTTAATAACTATTTATTTTACATATACAGTTACATTCTATTCCATTCTAGTATATTTTCACAGAGAGACATTGTAAAGAAACCATGCCGGAGCAGTATAGGTACCTTTGTTCTTCATGATGCCAATATTCTCCTCGCCCATGCCTTGTTCTGTCACCAAGCGCTTGAAGTCCTCCAGCACAGCCATCTGCAGTTCTGGGGTACGGCCTGATGGGGGCAGTACAGTAAAACCTACATTTACATTTACTCATTTGACAGGGTTTCGGTAATAAAGTAGCACGGAGCTGGTGGGATCAGACCAACCACAATACAATTTTAGATGAGGCACTCACACACTCTCATGCAAAGCCAGACCTAGGGAGTGGCAAACCTATATATATATACATCACATATACATAGGTATATTTCACCAGGACAAGGAGGGACCCAGTAGCCTATGTGCTGTGGTTACATTAGAGGAGCTGGACAGGTGAAGAGCTGCTGTTTCGACGTTAGCAGCCTGGTGACTCACCATAGAGCTCCACAGATGTGCCTCTCTCCCCAGAGTTACGCTTGTGTTTGTGCCTCACCACCAGGGCATACTCGTCGTAGTTTGTATCCACCACATACGTGTCCACATCAGCGTCCCACTCTGAGGGGTGAGGAGGAAGAGGAAGAACAAGAAGAGGAAGAAGAGGAACAACATGCACAGCCATCTTCAACATTAAGGCCAGGTGATAAAGAGGAGATCACGAGACAGAGAAGACACATACTGGAAAAGTAGTACTGGAATCTGCCAGGTGTTTGGGTCAAGTGATAGTCGTAGGTAGTCTGCTTACAGATTCCTTGCCTGCAGAAAGATACAGGAAATCACGTGCAAAGATATAATAAGACTACTAATAATGAATACTAAGAGAGATACATAGGATACATAAACACACACTGATCATTGATATCATCATGCATCATCTGTACACCTGCGCAGTAAGTGCTTGTGTGTGAGTGCATATATGTGTATGACATATCTATATGCACATACAAACGTATGATTTAGTATTGTGTACATGCACTGTTTGCATCTCAGTGTGTATGTAGTAAAATGAGAACCAGTTTCTGTCATGCTGAATGTTTGTGTGTGTGTGTGTGTCTGTGTGTGTGTGTGTGTGTGTGTGTGTGTGTGTGTGTGTGTGTGTGTGTGTGTGTGTGTGTGTGTGTGTGTGTGTGTGTGTGTGTGTGTGTGTGAGAGAGTGTGTGTTGTGTGTGTGTTTGGGCACACAGTATAGGAGCAGGATTTAGTTAGTCTCAGGCTGAATCTCTCTCTGTGTGTGTGGGTGTGTGTGTGCGTATGTGTGTGTGTTGTACAGGACCTGGATTTAGTTTTTGTCAGGCTGACTGTGTGTGCTGTGGGCTGCTTCTCCAGCACCAGTGTGCCAACAGCAGAATCTCCTTTATATTTCAGCCACCATGGACAAGTGGAGGCTTTGGCCACACTATACCACTTCCCCATGAACTAAAACACACACACACACACACACACACACACAGAGCGAGAGAGAGAGAGAGAGAGAGAGAAAGAAAATCACTTATCAATGCATTCATTACTTTGCGCCTAGACTACTGCAATGCTCTCCTGTCTGGATGGAGCAACAACTCACTAAAGAGCCTCCAACTAATACAGAACGCTGCTGCTCACCCACTTACTAGAACTAAAACTTCTCCCTCCCCCAACCCCTTCCCTGCTGCACTCTTTCCACCTGATCCACTTACAGAAACTAGTTTTCTGCTTCACAGCTCTGCTTATCCTTTTAATAATAACTTTATGAGGACACTGTATACCCACTAAGCTGTTCTACAACCACTACTTTTAATACTTTCGAAACACTGTTAATGACTTAAGAATGTATTAATCAAGTGCCCTGTATTAGTAATTACCTTGTATGAATCCTGTGCTTATGTAAGCAGGAACATGCTGTGTTTCTGTGTGTGTGTGCGACTTAGATTATTAGGTGCTGACGACACTTAGTCTGAATATGTGTAAAAGCTATAGAGAAGGAACCTTTTGTCTATGTTTGAGTGAGGTCAGAGGTGATAAGAAGGGTCGAACTGTCCTTGTTCTACTCTGTTTAAAATTGACATCCTTGCATTACAGAAAGCGCAGTTGGGAGGATACAAAAGGACTTTTACTCGGGCGTGGCTATTCTTGCTGGCATTTGAAAGATTAATGGCATCAGAGTTGGGCATCAGAGATAAATCTTAAGAATATAAACCCTGTTCGATGTTTGTGAAATTGCTTCACTCTCATCTTTGTGCTGTGAGTGAGCCCGACAATTGTTGCTGAATAAATATACTGATCTACAACTCCGGAGATAACTTGAGTGAATTTTCACCTAACAACTGGGTCTCTCCATTTTTATCCGCCATCAATCTTGTATGCACCATGTATGTACCATCTTGTATGTATTATCTGTATATGCCACCTGTATGCCAATGTGTTTTATCGTGATACATGTATGAATGAATCTGCTTTCTTCTCCTCCCCTCCCCTTCCCCCTGTGTTTTTCTTTACCTGGCCGGCCCCAAGCAGATGGGCCCCCCCTTTGGGCTGAGGTTCTGCTCAAGGTTTCTTCCTGTTAAAAGGGAGTTTTCCCTTGCCACTTGTACATCACCACTACAGTCATGTACACACATGCTGTTCTCTATACTAATCACCACCACTGGAGGAGTATGGGGGTCTTACCCTGTCCAGGTCGAAGCTCTCCTGTGTGGGTAGAAGGGGCTCAGAGTGCACGGGCCCCGCATGAAGAGGGACCACGAGGGCCACCAGTAAGATCACCAGAGCTGTAGCCTCCATCTTGTCTGTGTCTAAAGCAACTGAAGAGCTGACGCTGCTATGTTGACAGTGAACAACTCCACTGATGTGTGTGTCAGCTCTGGCAGTTATAAGAGGCATGGAGCTAACATGCACACACCCACGCATACACACACACACACACACACACACACACACACACACACACATATACACTAAGACAGATGCAAGAACACACACACTATATATTTGTACACATACACAGATTTCGCAAAAGACAAATACAGCAAATAGTGCAAAGTCTCCTCTTGCCTATCTCTGTCTCCCACACACACACACACACACACACACACACACACACACACACACACCCAAACAGGTAAAATAGATGGATCATATCCATAAGTTAATATAAATACTGTATGCATGTTCCTTAAAGAAAACGGAATGATTACTGCACGCTTAGTAGAGATGCTAAATAATATAATCTGTAAAAATATCTGGGATTACTTAAACCGCAGTTTTTGTCCTCATCAAGCAAATGAGCTAACTGTCAAATATATCGATGTGCTCTTCATTCAACATAGAAATCAATGTTCACCAATTCATTCTGGGACAGGTCTTTAGACACTGACACTAATCTTACATATCATCTGAGTTATCCTGTCTAACATACATGCACACACACATACAGTATATATATATTTATGTGTGTGTATGTGTGTGTGTATGGGCGTGAGCATGTGTGTGTGTGTGTGTGTGTATAAACAAAATGCACAGAAAACACTTGGTTTCTCATACATTTATTTGACAATGTAGCAGGATCTGGAAGTCAATAATGTTTCTGACTCCATGGTCAATCTCTCACAATAAAAGCAAAACAGACATGAACATAGTTTGTGAACAAGGCAGATATGGCTCTGCATCCAAAGTGACAACAGTGAGAACTGATGCCTTAATGCTATAGAAATACAGTACAGCGATATACACTGATGCAGTATTATGAGCTGTGGTCACTGTGTTGATGTATGGAAGTGTGAGAATGATGATGATGATTTGACGATGCTTCTGGCAGAAGAGGACTGCGTTGATGTTGACTTTCTGAAAGAAAAGGTTTATGCAGCTGCGAGGATCCAAAAAAAAAAAGAGGTTTCAGAATACAGCAACCACAGGGTTGTTCATGACAGTGTGTTCCAAACTCACCTAGTTCTCGGAGGATGGACAGCTTTCTGTAAATAGAAGGGTTAAAAATTAATTCCAGAAATGATTAGGAAAGAGGAGTATTTAGTGTGTGTGTGGGTGTGTGTGTGTGTGTGTGTGTATGTGTGTGTGTCTGAGTGAGAGAGTTAGAGAATGATTGTCAGAGAGTGGGAGTCTGCGTATGTGTGAGTGACTCAGTGAGGAAGTGTGTTGGAGTGTGTGTGGAGTGGTGTGTTTGTCCAACCTGATGATGGCGGCGGGGTAAGAACGGACTCCTTGGGGAATCCACGAGCCAGAGCAAAGGCCTTGAACTTCTCAATCACCTCAGGCCTCAGCTTCTGGGTACGACCTGGAGGAATTTCAGAAGACATGCCATAATCACACACACACACATACACACACACACACACACACACACACAGGCACGCACACACACGCACACACACACGCACATGCACACACACACGACTTACTATAGAGGGACACTTGTGAATAATCCCTGTTCATCTTCTTGAATTTCAGGACGATTGCATACTCAGAGTAGTTGGTCTCCACCACTGTGATGTCCTTCACCTTGTTATGTCCTAGGGTCAAGAAAGAAAACACAAAAATGTTTTACCGTTTCATATTTACATTGAGCTTTATATGTTAATTGATGTTTAAATGTTTAAAAATGCCTTTCAGATTTTTTTTTGTCTGTTTGGACCGGACCAACTTGTGTGTGTGTGTGTGTGTGTGTGTGTGTGTGTGTGTGTGTCTTAGGCCATACTCACGCACACTGAAGTACGAAAACACACCAGGAGTGGCAGTCTTCTCATATACGTAGACTTTGCTTCTACAGCCAGTGGACCTACTGGACAGACAGACAGACACACACACACACACACACACACACACAGGTATATACACATACATATGGATGGACAGACAGACACACACATATGAATGGACAGACAGACACACACACACAGGTATATACACACACATATGGATGGACACACACACACACACACACACACACACACACACACACACACCTTATGCTCCACATGGTCATGCTGATGTTTCCATTGGACTGGGGCTCTACTACCCCCATGGAGATTCTCAACTTGTCTCTGTATGGAACAAAGCCGGGGGAATCATATGCCAGGCCCACCCGATACCACTTTCCTGCAAACTGAACATACACACACACACACACAATATACAGTATATATTAGCCATTATCCTGGATGCGAACTTCAACTCCACTTATGACACTTCACTGTTAAGGATTCCCTTGATAGCTGATAGCTGCAATGCATAAAAAATAGATACAACAGGGAAAGGTTTTACACAAGCCCACGAGGCTTTACTCAAACCTGCTCTACTGGACAAGGGTTATCAAATGCCCGATCTGGATACACATTTTGATGTTTATTGTCCAGATCAGACTTTGAATTAGATTAGATCTGGCAAATTTGCCAAAGGAACATCTCCCTCTTGTCAAAGCAGTTTCCAGGTTTCTTATTCAGGTGTTATATTCAATACTCTGTATCTCCAACCCGTCTGTCTCAGACAGAGAGGCCTGATATCTCTGTGCATAGTGCCATAGCGGAAGGCCTGATGTCTCCTGATGAAAACATTATGAGGACATTTCATGGGGCTATTAGTCAGAGTCTCATGATTCATTATAAGTACACACACCCACAAAGACCTTAGGCATCAAGGCCTCAAAAAAGTAGGCCTCAATGTCTTTATAGCCTAGGATGGGAGCCATGTTTTCCCTATTACAACACAGCGGTCAGAACGATCATTGACCTGCTCTCTGTTTGTCCTAACCCTTACCCCAGCACAGCAGAACAACACTGTGCTCCTGCCAACCAGCGCCAATACCCCAGTCACCTCCAAAACCAGCAGGGCATAGAAAGCAATGACCAGAGGTCAATCAATAGCAAAAACACAGATAAAACCCTAATTCTAGGGTCTGTTCTCTTGATCTGTGTGACAGTGTGAAGTAGAGTGTTGAGCGGCAGAGGCAGTAACCAGTAGAAAGCGTTCAAGTAAGCCAAAAAGGTGCAGATTTATTTATGCTGCCGGCAGGTGAACAGACAAGACACACTTTACACTTTACATTTAACAGAACTAACTTTCCCAACACAAACAAATAAAAATAGTAGTTCTACTGACTTGCAATAAATAGCTTAATTGATTAGTACAGTCATCCTCTCACCTCAGAGGACAAAGCTAGACTGCCTGCCATTACCTGGATGCAGGTTATATTCACCCTAACCCCTCCTCCCAGGAGTTAACCATTATACTTTAATCAATTATCTAAACAGACATATCTTTTTACTCTTAACCATGTATCATGCATACAATAATTCATATTTGGAATCTGCACATGTACAAATATAGTTAATTGGGCTTCTGACAGCCAGATATACAAACATTATCCTCAATGGACCAAACACCCCTTACTCAAATGGAACAGCCCATTGTTTGGCGCTCCTACACGAATAAGGAAGTAGTTTCAAATGCGCTCTGCTTCGGTTGGGCGCTGGTTATGCTGCAGGTGAGCTCCGCGATTTAAATGATCTTTCATTTTGTAGTCCAAGCGTGATCCTTCTTGCAGGCTCACACAGCACGGCGCCATGCTGTTCACCCGCGATTCCGTTTCACGTTGGTCATACAGTTCATGAAGCATTCACATACAACCGCACTCATTTAGCCTCAACAATTTCCCCAACGTCTTTCTGCGCTATTCAAAGTGACGGCACAGATTTCGCTCCGTCACAGACAGAGACATGAGTGGTAATAAAGGACACTAATACATGTCTTTGTCCCCTGTACTCATCTTTAGACGATGGCGTAGATACTCACCCTTTGTTCGTCAAAATTCTTCTGTGGCTGAATGTCCGCTTTGATCTCCTCAAGGAGGAGCATCGTCATGACGATGGTAACCAAGGCAAGCCTCATTGTTGCTTGAAGAAGGTGAATGAGTGACAGAGAGGGAAGGATATCAAGCACTCGAAGCTGTAGTTCTGGACGGAAAGAACTGTAAAAAGAGTGACAGCACAAATCAATCTCTTCTTTTTTTCCCCCATGTACAATATCTCCTTCGTACATTTCAACCGCTCCTCCCATCGTCCTAAAAAGCCAACCAGTGTTGCGCCAAGACCAGGAGGGGCCGCAAACAGACCCCGACACAGTAGCAGAGTGCAGGTCTGTTTGTCTAGAACAGATTGACCAGAACAAACTCATGACTTTCCACTTGATGTTTAGTCAACTCTGTCAGTTCGCTTACCAGAAATGCATTTTTGATACAGCGGTGCGTATTCTTGTGAATGGCATGTTCTCAGGACTGCGAGGTGAAATACATTCTGTCCCAGTGTGTACTCATTACATAACATCATAGCACATATCCCATGGCTCAACCATAATTAGACCCTGAGGATAAATCTGAAATATTCAACATATTAAATTCATTTAATGGCTTTAGCCTCAGGGTCTGATGGTATGTAACACACAACAAATGGAGAACTTTCCCTCCGTTATCTAATTTGGCAGTGCTGGTATCTTTTTTGGTATTCGACAACCACAAACAATATTTCTTACAGTGTGCTGTCGACAAAATGTGGTCCTATTGAAACAGCACCTTCCTTGTTAAGTGTTCGCACTGATATGCACATGATGTGTAATTCAACCATTCAAAAGCTGTCTTACAAATCAACTGATTTACCAAGAGAGTAGGACTTATGCCAAATACCCTAAATGACCTGAAATACAATAAATTGAAACAGCTCCTTCCTTGTTAAGTGTTTGCACTGTTTGCCATGATGTGCAATTCAACCAAATCAAAAGCTGTTTCATCAACTGATTTATCAAGAGGGTAGGCGCTATGACAAATTCTCTAAATTAATTACCTGCACATATGTTCAGGTGTCTTTGGAAAACACAAGCATTGTTGTGGCAGAAACTATTACCCCCCATCTTCTCATATGACTGAATCTTGAGTCACTCTCTGCACAACAGTAAGCTGTGTAACAGTTTTAGTGAAAAATGCAATGATATATTTGCGTGATAAATCAACCATGACTCAAAATGTATATATCTTTTTTATTAATATTGATTCTCAGATGCCTTTTTTTTAACTTCCAGAGCATGATTTACAGCTAGTCATTTGTTTTTTTTTGTCGACAAGAGGACCTCAGTGTGACGCAGCACACCTCACACACCTCCTCTATACAGACACAACACTGTCTAACCTGGAGATACACTCGAGAGATACTCACTAACACACACACACGTGTGCTATCCCTCAGTTCCTCTCGCTCTTTCGATCTTGTAGTTCCGCCACCATTGCATTAAGTTGTTCCTGAGTACCGAAACAAAAAAACAGGGACGACACGCAGTGCACTGCTGACCAATAAAGTAGGCTAAGAAGGGTGACAAAGGGATAGAGTGATTCATGAGGACACCTTAGACAGAGAAAACAGGAATGTAAAACAGAACCAGGATGAGGTCTCTGTAAAATGTTCATCAATTGTGTTACACGTGTTAATTTTCCCTCCGGTAAGTTGAAAGGGCAACTGTGAGATTCGCTGAGTGCTTGCTGCCATAATGTTGGTCGACGTGCCAACTCGCAGGAATGAGGACATGAAGACAAGCTAAATATATGTATAAATTGCAATAACTGGACCACTGACGAAAGAACATTGTCTTTACACAGTAGAGATGATGAGTGGCTGTGTCAAATTAAGATAGCAAAATAACTCAAATTACAAGTAGGCCTACTGTGACACCACAGTGCATTAAAAAAAAAAAAAAAACTAGCATATTTCAAATATTCTTCATGATACTGAAGAAATGAAATGCACTGATACTTTGAACACCCCTGCCCCGTCAAATCCGCAGAGTAAAGAAACATATGAAGGATCAGGTAAATGATGGAAAGTTGAGATGCAGCGATGATGCACAGCACCACCTTGAGGCCGGAATGGTGAACTACAAGGTGCTCTCTCCTGCTCCCTCATTAATATACTTAAAATCAGCTGTGATATACATACAACCACAGCATAAAAACACTATTGAAGATGGGAGTGCACACACACACATAAACACACACTGGTTTCATGTCAGCTACATAGTAGCAGGCTCACAGACTGGGACTTGGGGCAACTGGCCACGCCATTTCATTTGCTGGCTGCAGGATAAACTGCCATCGGACATTACAACAGAGGTGAGGGAGGATGTAGCCCTTATGCCATGGATGGCCATTAGTTCAACATAAAATGCTAAAGACCTGTTCCCCAACTGATGTGGCTTAACTACGTTACATTACGTGCTGATTTGGGGTCATGTTTGAGGACAATGGGAGACTGAGACTACCCTTGAGCTACTGAAGAGAGTTGAGAGAGAGGAGGTCCTTCCTGCCATTGCTACTACTGTGGCTTTCATCCACACTCACCAGATATCAGTGTATGCATGTGTATATATGTGTGTGTGCATGCCTACTACAGTGTGTGTGAATGTGTGTGTGAGTGTGTTCAAGACATAACCAAATCTGAGCCTCAGCAAGAGGAGTCTGTTGCTATCATGGGACTGATTAACACACACACACACACACACACACACACACAAACACACACGCAACAGGAGCAGGATTGGCTTATGAATATGGGGATGCTGCGTAACCCATGGATCAATCCCCCCCCCCCATTACATCGAGGCAAAGATTCATCCACACCGCAGCTGTGACAAGTGCAACAAAATCATAATCAAAAATGACATAGATTAAATGGATCCATACATAAATTCCACACATAATAATTTAAAATTAAAAAAAAAAGAAAAAAAGGAATAACAGTGTGGGTAGAACAGCTAGCACACATGTGTCACAGGAAAGGGAGAATGCCCTCTCCCATTTTCTAAAGCAGACCCACTCCTCCTCAAGTCTTCAA
Source organism: Clupea harengus (assembly GCF_900700415.2). NCBI lineage: Eukaryota > Metazoa > Chordata > Actinopteri > Clupeiformes > Clupeidae > Clupea > Clupea harengus. The sequence goes on along the minus strand of NC_045163.1, from coordinate 17,284,108 downwards.
ACGGAGGACTCTGCCTTTCTTGTGACCCCCCCCCCCCCCTCGACTAATGCAAACCCTTATGGATCCTTCCATTGGTAGACGAGCCCTTGGAAAACTGGTGTTTGTCTGCATGTTCAATAATTTTTTTTTTGTATTATTTTTTGCTGTGGCACTTCCCTTTGTGCTGTGCTGGGTGAAGTGGCGAGACGTGGAGATATTACTTATGATGAGACTTAGCGAGACGATAGCGAGCGTTTGTGTTAGGCATGCCCTTTTGTGAACACCTACACAGAAACATAAACTCACACAGGTTCATGATTTAAAAACAAAACGAGTAAAGAAGAAAAAAAAAAAAAAAAAGAGAACAAATAAAAAAGAGGCTTTGGATGGGGCCGTGAGAAAAGCCCCCGGAAGGTAGTTTGCTCCCCTCCGGACACCGAAGACTGATATTTGGCTCAAGTAAAAAAAAAAAAACGAACAAAAACGGAAAAAAAAATACTTTCTAGTGCTTTGTGGTGGCTTTCAGACATATATAAAATGTACGTTTGACGTGAATTTGACAAACAGATAAAAGGTGGTCCTAGAGAATGGTCTGAATGGAGGAGAGGAATGGAAGAAGAGATGTCGGCATGACGGAATCTTCCAGAAAGAAGACTCGAGATGCAAACAGAGGTGCTGGAAAAGGAATTGGGGTGGGTGGAGATAAGGGATGAGAAACAAAGAGAGAGTGAAAGACTTTCAGGAACATGGGATGAGAAGAAAAAGGATGGATGATGCGGAACATGAAGGATGACAGACGTGAAGAGAGTTTTGGAAGGAGAGCAAGGGATGAAGGGAGGACACAGCAGGAGAAGAAGACTGAGGGTGCGATGGTACAGGTACCCTGCGACTCTTTAAACAAACCTCACAGTAAGGCACAGAGCTCTGCTTGTGTTGATCATTCATGCCGCCTGATTTAAAGTACAGAGAGAAGCGAGACAAGACCGAATGAACAACCAAACATACACACGCAAACAAAACATTTATGATGGATGCAAATTTTTTCCCTTTTCTCCCCTTCGTATCTCTTTTCTCCTTCACCCTTTTTTGTCCTTCCCTTCACCTCCACTGCTCCCCTCCTTTCTTCAGAGGAGTTGATCCCGTGATGTGTGTCCTCCGTGAAGATCTTCACTCTTTAGCACCAGAATATTGCACTCACTTCATCATCATCACCATCACCATCATCATCTCCATGACAGCACAGGGCTGGAGTTGGAAGTTCAGAGGTTTCTACTCCTTTTCCTTTATTGTCTGTCCAATTGCAAAAGGAAACTTGTCCTGCAGGACCGAGCCAGCCCTTCAAGCTCAACCTACACAATGCCAAAGGCGTGAAGCTGCCAGGAATTTTTTGGATTTGAGCATAGACAGTAGATTTGAGCACAAAACTTTACATTGGAGGTGCCCTACTTCCTGTTTCATAAGACCCATTAAGAATGATGACACTGCCCCCTGTTGGTCTGGAGGAGTAGCCTTATCACAATCATACACAGTGCACGCAACATAAGTGCAATGATAAAAATAATACATTTAAATTAAAAACAAAAAAACAGCCATAGTACAAGAATCAAAAAGGTGGTAATGATACAATCAAGTCTTTAAATATGAATCAAGACTACACTACAACTTAAATATTTTTGGTGCAATGCAGGTCCTTTAAATAAATAGCATTGATTGTGTCACCTCATGGCTAACTGCCCAAGTAGCAGCTGACAATGCAACTCATCTGACCCAGCACCTCGCCAGATGAGGCCAATATCTGTTCCAGTGTCAGCTGCCGAAAGATCTAGAGGGCAGTTAGCCACACAGGGCTCTTATTGCACGGTAACCCTCTGCAGTTTTGGTCATTTGTAGCGCATACTCCTCCATAAGAAACATGCATTAGGGAACCCGTTAGCGAGCCGAAGGTGAGAAAGGTTGATCTTTCGCGGCTGGAGAGATGTCTATGGGGAACAGAGCCAAATGGAGTGTGATGGAGGCTTTGTGCAGGTTAAGCTGAGCGGGCTGACGCTTCGACATCAAACACGACACATGCGTGTTTCCATTAAGTCCTTCGTTTATTCAGTCACTGTTTGTTGATTTCTTCATATTTAGCTTTTATTTCGTTTTTCTTTTTTTTTTTTCTTTTTCCTTTTCTTTTTTCGCCCAGTGCCAGGCAGCCCATATCCGTGTTGTCCCAGTGGGCCGCCAGATTGGGCAGGGTTAAGCTGTGGGCGTGGCCGGGTGCACTGATTGGTGGAATGACATTCCTGGATGTGGCTAATGAGGGGGTGGGACATATCACCTTGGGGGTGGGGGTGTGAGAGAAGGGGCGTCTGTTCATTGGTTGAAATGTGTTCCTGCTTCCCCTCACTGTGGTCACTGTGGTCACTGAGGTAACGAGGGGTGTGGCATGGTATTGAGGGAGCCTTAAGAGAGGATTTGTTTTGATGCAGTGTAGGCGGAGCATGGGCAAGGGCAGAGGCGTGGGTATTGGGCAGAGGCGGCCTGACAGACAGGCCTTAGAGTTTCTGTTTCCCGGAGACGATGCTGCGGTGGAGCTCGTCGGTCAGCTGCGTGTAGCCCCCCCTACTGGAGTCCAGGAAGTACAGTCTGTCAGACACCATGCTGGGGTCGAAGCCCTCGCGACGCATGTCCGTCTTCTGAAACTTAAAGGTTCCTGAGAGAAAGAGACAGGCAACCAGCTCTGTAAGACACGGGAAGGTGGCTCGCAAATGAGTGTATGTGTGTGTGTGGGTGGATGGGGGGGTATGTGTGTGTGAGTGAGTGTGGACATTGTGTGTGTGTCTTGGGTAGGGTGGGTCATATGTGTGTGTGTGTGTGTGTGTCTAGGGTAGGGTGGGACATATGTGTGTGTGTCTCGGGTAGGGTGGTACATAAGTGTGAGTATAAACATGTGTGAATGTATGTTTTGGAGTCTCACCCGTCTTGTTGACCTCTGGCAGGAAGCGTAGGAAGACGGGTCGGGCGTAGGCGGGCAGGGCCTTGTCCATGTCCCGCACAAACTTCTCCAGGTTGGTGCTCTGTTCTGGGTCTGCGATGGCTGCCATGCCTGCTTTGCCCTCCAATCCTGGGGGGAGGGAGAGAGAGAGAGAGAGAGAGAGAGAGAGAGAGAGAGAGAGAGAGAGAGAGAGAGAGAGAGAGAGCGAGTGAAAAATGACCAACAGACACAGAGAGAGATGTGGGATCACACACACACAGAGAACAGAAACATGCACATACACATACCACACACAGCAACACACATAGGAGACGCGTTGCTACAGGCGCAGACGCTTCAAAAACGCCTTGGCAAAGCGTGCCGGGCTAAACGCTGGAAAAAAGTTAAATGTTATAGCCATCGTAATTAAATACCCCTAATATCAACCTTTCGCCTGCATCTGCCATTGTCCCACCATTCCCATAGACACATATACATGTATATATATGTCTATGACCGTTCCTACCACATCTACTGGCATCAAAACAGGAAGGAAGTGGTAAAGTAGTAAAGCCCGCCTCTTGCTTGATCTGATTGGCTGCCATGGCCAAGTGTGACATTGATGAGCTTATGCGCGCCTAAAAAATGCTTAAAAAACGCAAGGCGCATAAAAGGCGCGCCGTACCATAGGAAACAATGGTTTTGCTAGCGTCGCTTTTTAGAAACACGTCTGGTGTGTTCGGCCTATACGATAGGCACACGTGCACATCTGCAGACAAATACACCCACAGAAACCAACATAAACACACACACACACACACACACACACACACACACACACACACACACACACACACACACACCCCCATACACATAGGCAGAAACTATGTATCATATGTAGAATCATTTCGCAGTGACATCTCATTGATCTGGACAGGAAAAACTTTCCCACATTGTCCTTTTTTCCCCTGAGATGTCACAGTACGTTTCCCACAAAACCATAATCTCCCACAGGGCACCATCTCAACATTATCTCCCTGACCTCCTGTCAAGCCCAAATGCTGTCTGCATTATTCAAAAGCGGAGCGCTGCCGCTCAGCATCAGTCATGGAACTCAAATACAGCTTCTGCTTTGGCTGATCAGGCATCTATGATGACGCATGGGTTATCAGCATACAGAGTAATGACACAAGAAATGCTGTGAAGCATCCTACAATCCACTAACACAGAACACACGGCACGCTCCACATCTTGGAAAGGAAAGTCTTTGGGGTCATTCTGTGTTCATCAAATTTCAGGAGATTTTTATGTCTGTATTTATTGTCCAGATTTTACAACCATATAGCATATTAGATATTAGAAGATAGTTTTTTTTCAGTCTGTAAACATCAAGGAACTTCAATCTTTTGTGAATAGTTATTCTTGACTATTTATTCCTACCTCAATGCAAGATAAAAGTTGTACACACACACACACACACTCTCACACCTTACAGACAGAGTCACTTTGAACAATGGAAAATTCAGCCATCGCTCATTTCCAAACAAACGCTGAGTCACCCTCAAACTTCCTCAAAGGCACTGATAAAATGATTGCTGCACCATACTTTAGGGGGTTTTCCTTTAAAACTAAATGTATCTACCTATATACAGTACAGTGTATATACAGTACAGTGCAAAAAAAAGTAGGCATTTTTCTTTTCACACATTTTTTGTTCTGCATTAGTGTGTCTATATAATACATTTACATACTTTCTTTTGTATGCATTTTGTATCTTGTTGATTGGTAAGCAAAAACGATTCATGCTATTTTGAAAGCATCCACATAACATTATGTCAAACTTGCCTAAAACTGCACAGTACTGTATGCGCTAGACTTCACAGGGTTCAGTGAGAGTCAGTGGCAGTGCCAGTGCCTGTGCCTGTGTGTGTTAGTGTGTGTATGTGTGTGTGTGTGTGTGTGTGAATGAGTGTATTCAAGTGTCTCCATGTGTGTACCTGGCACTTCCACGCCGTACACCACCACGTCCTTCATGTCGAGCAGACGGCTTAGGGTTCCCTCCACCTCGGTGGTGGACACGTTCTCCCCCTTCCAGCGGAACGTGTCTCCTGTCCGGTCCTTGAAGTACATGTAGCCGTACTTATCCATGATGAGAACGTCGCCTGCAGAGAGCAAGGACAGAGGGAAAGATGGTCAGACACAGACAGAGTAACAGACAAGGAGCATGAGAAAGAAAAAAAAAGAGAGCAAAAATGGAGAGAGATATAGACAGAGAGAGAGAGAGAGAGAGAGATGGAGAAAGAGAGAACAGCAGTGAGAAGGAGTGAAAGTTGTTGACTTATCATTCGATTGTATTGTGTTGCACATAACTGACGAGTAAAACACTGTAATATGTAAGAGATAATGTATAGTCCGGCGCTCATAATCGAAAAATAAATCCAGACGGGACGAACAGGACCCTGACGCACAGCAGAGGAGTCTTGTATCGTCGTGAAGGGATTTATACTTGCGGAATGATATAAAAGATCAACAAAACCCCTTGCCTATGACAGCGGTCATTCATTTTTCGCAGCGGTCAATAGAAAGAAATATCAGACCTGAACGTTGGGGTGGCCCAGTCAAATCAACAGAACTTTTTGGAACATTCTGAGGAACTGTATAATAAACTGCAAGCCTAACCTAAATTCACTTGTAAGAAAGCAAGAGAGAAGGAGAGGGACGGAAGGTAAGGCAGGGGGACACAGTGGGCTGTTGGGCTGTGCCTCTCGGTGTCAGCTGGTAATTCATCTTAATCCCAGATCCTCTTCCTGTACAGGTGCTTTACAAGTTCTGACCTCCCAGGAACCAATCCAATCCTACATTTCACTACACAGTGTGTGTGTGTGTGTGTGTGTGTGGCACTTACAATGTCTGTGCACTTACATAACGTAAAAACTACAAACACAGTCGAGGCTGACTCTGTTCTGTCTGAAGAGGGGCTTTGGTAAGTGGCATGTGTGGTGGACACATGGATATAAGGCGCTGTGTGCATGAATGGCAATGTGTGTGTGTGTGTTATGCTGATGGTACCTGATAGGTAGGCACTATCTCCTTTCTTGAAGACGCTGTCGGCAATTTTCTTACTGGTGGCGGTCTGGTTCACGTAGCCATCGAAGCGTCGCAGTGGGTCATTCTGGATGATCCGGCCCACCAACTGACCAGGTTCACCTGGGGAAGCAAGGACGGAGGGACAGCAGGCAGTGGTGGTGGTGTTGATGGGGGGGGGCGAGATGGAGGGAAAACGAGACGGAGAGAAAAGAGGAAGAGAGAAAGAATGGAGAGGGGGAGGGGAAGAGCGAGAAAGACACAATATTAGCAATGGATTTGGCAACCAACTGACTCAGCGGTATGTGGGTAAGCGGTAAGTGACACGTGTCAAATCGTGGTTAACAATGTCAGATGAAGGTCAACCTAACCGTGCCATGGGTATAAAGGAAGCATTTATGGTCATGACCTCAAGCTGAACATGACACTGAGGGTGCAATAGTACACTACCCTGGATGCAACATTGCTATTTTGAGATTGTGTTTACTTTTTTCACTACTAATTTCAACAGATCCTTTTACCCTGAGTGATTTATACCCCCCTACGGTATAGGTCCTTAGGGATTGAACCGGTGACTTCAGTGTGGTAAGCACCTTGCTCTACCAGTTGAGCTGCACAGACATCTGACGAGTTGCATTCATTAGAAAGCAGCCAGCAGCTCCTGGTGCTTTGGCAGAACTATGCCCAAGTCCTAAACCCGACTGGAATGCTGCCAGGCAGTGGGTGGGTGAGCGGGCAGAGGGGGAGGTGGGGCTCACCAGGGTAAAGCTCCCTGGCAGATACACATGGGAGGGGGAGGGAAAAGGAATGAGCAAATGGTGCACTCCAATGGGACTGAGACTGGGTTAACTCCAGACGGCAGCTAGTCTGGACAGACAGACGAACAGACAGACAGACAGAAAAAAGTACAGTGGGAGAGACAGACTTCCATGCCCCGAGTGTGATGAACAGAGGTGAGACAGAGTTAGAAAGAGAGAGAGAGAGAAAGGGGGGGGGGGGATTGTGGAGAAAGAGAGAGGAAGAGTATGAGAGAGAAAAGTGTGTGTGACTAACCAGGCTGGCAGGGGATACACACTCCATCTGGTCCTCTGATGAGCTCCATGGTCTCCTCATCCACCTTCACCAAGCGGATGGGGTAGACGTAGGGTAGGATCCGGCTATTGAAGCCACAGGCACCTATCTGCTCAGGACAAGCGCGCGTGCACACACGCACACAAAACAATAAATAAATAAAAAAATGCATACACACAGAATATTTGAATGCATACACACAGAAACAACAACACCACTCAAGTTCAGCTAATTCTATTTTTATTTGAACTGTATTTATAATTGTTGGTGTGTGTTAAAACATCATTCTAAACAGTGAGTGATTCACTAAGCAGTCAATTGGGGCTCTCCTTAGGGTTCTGTTTGTGTGCGAGAGAAAGAGAAGCAGAAAGAGAATGTGAGTGTGTGTGATGCTGATAGTAACCTCACTACAGAATTTAAGAGAGTGTGTCTGAGAGAGAGAGAGAGAGAGAGAGAGAGAGAGAGAGAGAGAGAGAGACTGAGCATTCCCATGTTTGCTGCCTGTGGACTGAGAGTTGGAAATAAGCGCGTGTGTGTGTGTGTGTGTGTGTGTGTGTGTGTGTGTGTGTGTGTGTGTGTGTCGTCTACCTTGTTGTCGAAGTTCCCAAGGCTGCAGTTGCACTCGGTGGCACCATAGAACTCTGCGATTTGCGGAATGTTGAAGCGGCCGGTGAATTCCTCCCAGATAGACTGCCGCAAGCCGTTGCCTAACGCCATGCGTACGCGGTGCTGCTGTTCCGTCTCGCGCAGTGGCTGGTTGAGAAGGTACCGGCAAATCTCACCGATGTACTGAACAATCTGGAGAAGCAATGCAGACCAATGAATACTACAATCCAGGCTTTTTGAGTGTGAGTTTTGCACAGTGGGTGTTAGGTGAAAATTCACTCAAGTTACCTCAGGACCCCAGAGTTGCATATAAGTATATTTATTAAACAACAACAACAACAAGCTCGTTGGGCTCACCCACGTCCCGGCAGGTCAGAGAGAAGCACAGGCTTACTCCCAGACTGCAGCAGATGAGAGAGAAGCAATCGCACACACATCTCACAAGGTTTATATAGATAGAAGTTAGCGTACTGACGCCAAAATAATTTGTCAGCAGGGATAACCACGTGATGGGTCTCTGACGTCCGAGGATATCTAACTATGATTTCTGTCTTGTAAAGATGTCAGTTCGACCCTTCTTATCACCTCTGGTCCAAACATGCTTATACACATATTCAGACTAAGTGGCACCTAATAATCTAAGTTACACACACACAGAAACACAGAAAAGCCATGTTCCTGATCACATAAGCGCATGATTCATACAAGGCAATTATTAATAAAAGGCACTTGATTAATATATTCTTAAGTCGTTAACAGTGTTTCGAAATGATCTCTGTCAGTGGGATCTTATCTACGAGGTTTCATTGAGACCGACTCCTAAACCTCCAGGCTGAAGTGCCAGGCATGATCAGGGGACCTACAACATTCCTTTGTACGTTGCTTTGGAAAAAAGCGTCTGCTAAATGAGTAAATGTAAACATGGTGTAGGTCAACAAGAGAGCACATGGAGGATCATACACAACACGCCTAAATAAATCAGTGGAGAGAAAATGCAAAAAGCTATGACATTACAGACATACAGTTAGGTCCATAAATATTTGGACATTGACACAATTTTCATCATTTTGGCTCTGTACACCACCACAATGGATTTGAAATGAAACAATCAATATGTGCTTTAAGTGCAGACTTTCAGCTTTAATTTCAGGCTATTTACATCCAAATCAGGTGAACGAACGGTGGTTATATGTGGCCCCCCCTTTTTAAGGGACCAAAAGTAATTGGACAAACTAACATAATCATAAATCTAATTGTCACTTTTAATACTTGGTTGCAAATCCTTTGCAGTCAATGACAGCCTGAAGTCTGGAACCCATAGACATCCCCAGACGCTGGGTTTCGTCCCTGGTGATGCTCTGCCAGGCCTCTACTGCAACTGTCTTCAGTTCCTGCTTGTTCTTGGGGCATTTTCCCTTCAGTTTTATCTTCAGCAAGTGAAATGCATGCTCAATTGGATTTAGGTCAGGTGATTGACTTGGCCATTGCAGAACATCCCACTTCTTTGCCTTAAAAAACTCTTTGGTTGCTTTCGCAGTATGCTTCGGGTCATTGTCCATCTGCACTGTGAAGCGCCGTCCTATGAGTTCTGAAGCATTTGGCTGAATCTGAGCAGATAATATTGCCCGAAACACTTCAGAATTCATCCTACTGCTTTTGTCAGCAGTCACATCATCAATAAATATAAGGGAACCAGTTCCATTGGCAGCCATACATGCCCACGCCATAACACTACCTCCACCATGCTTCACTGATGAGGTGGTATGCTTTGGATCATGAGCAGTTCCTTCCCTTCTCCATACTCTTCTCATCATTCTGGTACAAGTTGATCTTGGTCTCATCTGTCCATAGGATGCTGTTCCAGAACTGTACAGGCTCTTTTAGATGTTTTTTGGCAAACTCTAATCTGGTCTTCCTGTTTTTGAGACTCACCAATGGTTTACATCTTGTGGTGAACCCTCTGTATTTACTCTGGTGAAGTCTTCTCTTGATTGTTGACTTTGACATAGATACGCCTACCTCCTGGAGAGTGTTCTTGATCTGGCCAACTGAGGGAAATAATTCTTCTGTCATCCACCACAGTTGTTTTCCGTGGTCTTCCGGGTCTTTTGGTGTTGCTGAGCTCACCAGTGCGTTCTTTCTTTTTAAGAATGTACCAAACAGTTGATTTGGCCACACCTAATGTTTTTGCTATCACTCTGATAGGTTTGTTTCGATTTTTCAGCCTAACGATGGCTTGCTTCACTGATGGTGACAGCTCTTTGGACTTCATATTGAGAGTTGACAGCAACAGATTCCAAACACGAATACCATACTTGAAATTAACTCTAGACCTTTCATCTGCTCCTTGTCAATGAAATAACGTACTCCCTTTATGAGGGAATAACATACACCTGGCCATGGAACAGCTGAGCAGCCAATTGTCCAATTACTTTTGGTCCCTTAAAAAGCAGGGGGCCACATATAAAATGTGTTGTAACTCCTACACCGTTCACCTGATTTGGATGTAAATATCCTGAAATTAAAGCTGAAAGTCTGCACTTAAAGCACATCTTGATTGTTTCATTTTAAATCCATTGTGGTGGTGTACAGAGCCAAAATTATGAAAATTGTGTCAATGTCCAAATATTTATGGACCTAACTGGTCATTAAGGCAACATGTCTTGAGTGAAAAAATATCATTCATCTCAAAACAAGGAATAGGAATTTTGTGGCAAAACACAACACACCTTATGCAACGAATGTCTATGTTACAAAACATGGATATCTGATGGCATCGCGATGGTCACGGAATGACCTTAGTTCTGTTGTTAAAGTCTGTGACAGGACAAATGCTGTCAACTTTTACTGTCACTGAAGTCAGAGGACATAAAAGATAAACATTGCTTATGCAGACAGACCGTCTTCTGGCATGGCTTTATTACACTGCTTTTAGTGATTTAGTGGCCCATGTAGGAGGTACATGCTGCTGTAGATGCTACCATGTTACCTTAGCAGGCAAACACTGTCCTTAAAGCCTGTGCTAATTACATTCCTAGAAATAATAAAATATTTCACTTCAGTCAATCTACAGAACTGCGGCAAGAATATAAAGCCTTGGGCAGTTATTTAACTCTGCGCTTTAATCTGTGTGCAGAAAATCAGAGGCATTTTGATTTGTTTCTTTCATTGCTGGAAGGGAATGAAATGTAGCCATTTCCATGGTGATATCATTGCTTCCTACTATTTTGGATTTCAAATCATGGCGTGGTGTGAGCCCAAGTAATCAATTCTGCAGTGCCAAATGCACAATTCCTTGCATTGTCAGCATCCTACCTGCACTCAGCTTATGCAATATGCAAGAGGCAATCATGTGAACTTCCATCACCGCTAACCTCAGTGGCTGACACACAACACCGCACAGACTTTCAAAACAACACGACACAAAACAAATACCGCTACAATGGTACCGGTGTTCTTCTTCTCACAGCATTTTATCCTTTGTGTGGCTACACATCATTAGACCTGTGAAATATGCGCCCCTGTATGTACTTGTCCTAACAAAAAATCATTTTTCAGGTGCTACGGTAGGCTTAACAGGAATTTGCTCTTGTTTTGTATACAAACATACAGCTGAAGCTTGTGTCGGGTGCTGGGATAAGCTAAAGTAATTTAATTCAGGTCACTTCTGTACATTTAATTCACACTAAACCAGACCAACAGGCAGCGCCACATCTTACAAAAAATAGTGAGTGTAATTCTCAGTCTGGTACTGAATGGGTGCACAACCAAAAATATCCCAAATATTTGATGTCTTATCTGGCAAACGTGTGTTTGTGCACGCTTCCACAAGTTATTAATTAATCTGAAGAGGTAGTTCATAGAAGTCATTTCTCATAGAAAGACTTCACCCACTTCACTCCAGCTAGGGGGAAAAGCTGCCCATGATATCTGGGAAGTCCTTGGGTTCATGATCGTACTGCATGGTTGTGTACAACATGTGTAATGTGTACGCTTAACTGCAGTAAGCCTGGGGTGACAACCTAGCTATGGTTGATGTAAAAAGGTTTGAATCCACTCACAGTGCATTTGTACTTGATGCAGTCGTCCCAAAACTTGGAGGCTGAGAACTTCCTCCTGATGACAACGGTCATCCCATGGATCAGACACTGGCCCACTCCGACAATGTTGCCTGAGAGAGGAACGTGTGTGTGTTGTGTGTGAGTGAGTGAGAGAGAGAGAGAGAGAGAGAGACAGGGTAACATAATGTGATGCTTCACTTGTACACTAAAGACAAATCACCAAAAGCAAACCTAACAAATTGCACAACTTGAACAATAATCAAAAGAGACACTAATCAAATGTATATTCTGCTACTGACTTCACATCAAGTAAAATGTCACCTTTTGAGTGTAAATGTGTCAGTGATCTACACAGGTTTAAGCTGTTAACAGGAAGCTGGTTACTAAACTTAATCAGTGGTCTGACATTACCTGCTGAGTGATAGAGGGGCAGACAGTCATACATCACATCATCTGGGGTCATCGCGAACCCGTAGTACACCAGTGCAGCCATGCGGTAGTATCTACCAATCACAAAGCCAGGGGGAGAGGGGGGGGAATACAACCACCACAGGAGAGATGAAGAGAGATTAGCAGGTGAGAATCCACGGTCCATGAGAACAAATCCCTCATTTCACAAGTGTTATGGCTCTTCATAAAAGCAGCCATAAAAACGCTTAGAAGAGCACCTACCTGCTGTGAACTACGATGGCAGCTTTGGGTAGCCCAGTAGTTCCAGAGGTGTAGATGTAGAAAAGTCGATCTGAGGAGAAAATATAGGAGGCTTGGACTAAATGTAATGTGTTCTACATGTGTTCTTTAAACAGCTGATGGTTTTAACAATCCAGAATTTTAGGTTTCTAAAAGGTGCAAGCAGAATCATACTGTTTTTTTTTCCAGGGGAAGTCGGAGACATTGTTTTTAGTGCACAGTTGCTGCCGTGTGATTGGCTGTCTGACCTGTGAAGCCGCGATCTGGTGGGCTTGGCTGGTGATTGGGGGCGGCGTCCAGCAGAGGTTCCAGGAGTTCGGTTCCCTCAGGGACCCGTTTGGGATCCCAGTCCCCGGAGCACAGCAGACCCACCGTCTTCCCCATAGAGCTGTGCACCTCACACAGGGCTGGAGTAGGGCCCAACACACACGCGCACACACACACACACACACACACACACACCACACACACACACACACACACACACACACACACACACACACACACACACACACACACACACACACACACAACACAGTTAGCCCAAACCACCCAACCTAAACACTCAGCTGACAGAATATCTCAAGGAAAACCTGTGCACTCTTCTGTTTCTATCGAAAAAGAGGGCATATGCTCGAGGCATGCTCTGAAGACTTGTGATTTCTGATTACTGGAAACTTGTGTTAGCCTGTTAGCTTGCAGTAGAAAATAGCGAGTGATCTTACATATATATAGACAGTGACTATCTGTGTGTATATATTTGGTCTATGAAATCTGTAATATATCCACTTGAATAGTTCTATATAAATGTATTTATTCAGTACTTACTTATTAGTACTTCCTTATCTGAACCCTTACTGTAATAATACATCCAAACCTGAATCTTCCCCAAAAATGTATTGATAATTGACAATAATAGCACATGTAATAATTACACGTTGTCCCAGTACTTATACAAGTACAATACCTTTAGTACAAATATTATTAATAATCGTGGATGTGATAATTAGTAATACAATAGTTTATATGATATGTATGATGTCTGTGATGATATGATACATGTGAGTACATGCATGATGGCACACACACACACTTTGCCGTGTTGGGATGTGTGTCACCACCTCCACCTCCACCTCCACCTCCATCTCCTTACCGTCGGTCAGCTCGCTGCCAAACACCACGGCCTTGGCGTTGGAGATGTTGATGCAGTGCACCAGGGCCTCCAGGCGCAGGTTGAAGTTGATGAGTGCGGCCTCCACGCCGATCTTGGCCATGCCCAGCCACAGGCCCACGTACTGCGAGCGGTTCTCCATGAAGAGAGCCACCACGTCGCCCTCCTTGTAGCCACGCAGCAGCAGCAGGTTGGCCACGCGGTTGGAGTAGGCGTCCAGCTGACGGAAGCTCCAGGCCTCGCCCGTGCCCTCGAAGATCAGCGCCGTCTTGTCGCCGTGCCGCTGCACCATCTCGGCGAAGATCTTGGGGATGGTGTTTCGCTGCCGCAGGTGTCGCCTCACGTTCAGCTTTACCCTGAGCAGCACGCCCGCCGCACTGCAAAACACAGTCAGAGTGATCGCTGATTATTTGGACACGTGCCAGGTTGAAATCGGTCCTATTGGTTACAAGTATGCTTTTTTTTTTTTATTCAGATTTCTTCTTTACTTTATTATTTATTTTCTTCTTTACTATTTTTGTACTTTCACACACATTACTGTCTGTAAAACACTTTGAGCTGCACTTCCTGTATGAAAGGATGATAATCGGATGATTAGTGGATGGTGACTGATGGTGTTGGTCATTAAAACTAAGTAAAACTGAGTTTTGTTTGTGGCAGTGCCCAGGTGGTGTAGAACATCACAACACAACAACAGCACACAACAACTAAATGTAGTAAAAACACTGCCTGCAATGAACTGAAAACACAAGAAAAACAAGGTCTGGAACCATGGTGAGAGTACAGGAACAAGATACAGGGGTTAAAGCAAAAAAAAATCCTGAGCCTGAACTTTTTTGTGTGTGTGGGAGGGGGGGGTCGTGTCCCGTGGCATGGACACATTCGCAGGGTCAAAAAAACAAACAAACAAACAAACAAACAAACATTTAGAAATTAATGATTGCAGATTATGGTGAGACTTTTGAAACTGCAATCCCAAGAAAGGTCAGCAATAGTACTCCACCTCACTACAATATGGTACTAACACATTCGCATTCACGATTTCTTTTGATATCAAGTTTTGCTGCTAAGCTTTGTCCTTGAAAGGTTACAAGATGACCTACAATCACAAGGTGACATGTTATAAGGGTATGTCAGTGGAAGAAGATTTGATTTGCAACCATTTCATTGACGATATGAAAAAGGACAGCGATTTACTTAAAGTGCAACAGTGAACTGTAGATAATAATGTAGTTTTATATTGCAACATTTCCATCATTATTTTGTTAATAGAGAATATATCAATAAAATAAATAACAAACAAAACATTAAAATGTTACAAGAACTGGTAACTTTAATGTTGGGAAATAAATACAAAACAGAACTTTGTCCATGTACTTGTTGGTGGCTTCGTCGACATTTAAGGAAAACATGCCGGTTTTTTTTTACTTTTCCGAAATACGTCTTTTAAACTCTGGTGTTATGCCGTGTGTGTTAAAATAGCGGCATGCCGATTGGATATTGACAGTTTAGTCAAACACACGTCACACACACGGTCAGTTATTGATGCCGGTACATCAGCTGTGGATGTTGCTCACAACAACGTTGTGTGTTGGAGAGCTAGTTGCATATATTAGCTTTCTCGAACACAATATACAGAAGCAAGCACCTGCTTCTCTTCACTCATTACACCAGCTACCAAAAGGCTTACTGTCCTTCCCTTCCCATCTCTTCTATCCATGCCCAGCGCCATTCATGAACTTACTTTGCATCCTACTCTCCTTTGGTGTGATGTCTCTCTACTCGGGCATCTACGCTAGGCAGAGCGATAGAGAAAAGTCGGTGTTTGAAGCACATTTTCCCAAGACCCGCCCCAATCTACTTCTGATTGGCTAATAATGTTATTTTGAGAGCGGGAGAGTTGTGCTCCTTTCATTTCATTGGCAGACGAACTCATAAACTCGAAAGTGATGGTGATGATATCGAGACGTGTTTAAAAAAAAAATGTAGCCAAACAGCCAAAAACGCCAAACGCCGCACGCCGGAAATCCGGCACGGTGCCGGAATACTTTAATCCCTGAAGATACCAGAAGAGCCAACCAAAGTTACCCACAAAACTCTCTTTACATTTTTTTTTCATTTAAAGAATGGATATCTAAGAACTAGGATATGATAAACACGAGGATAAGAAGAGATAGCTAAGATAAAGAGCAGATAAGAGATAAAGAACTTCTAGTTTGCATTATATCTACTTCCAAAGTCCACTTGAGAAACTTCAGTACGATACAGTGGACCAAAACAAATACCATAGCAAATGTTAACACAATTCACGAATTTAGAGCATTCTTTAAATAGTTTGCCTCAAGCATACTTTCTGACAGATCCTGCAATGCTACAGTCATCACAGTGACAGTGGGGCTGTATTCATGACAAATGAGGTGAATGGTAAATGACTGAGAGCAGAATGGCCGACGATCATCCAGCTGAGGTACCTGTGGGACACTGTACACTGCACACCCACAGACAGTGTGGTCCGACCGACAAGGGGAGTGATAGTGAAGTCTAGATAATGACTGAGACTGCAGTGGGTTAGGCCCTGATCTGATACCTTGGTCAAGGGCACAGCACAGCAGATTTATGGGCATCTCTCTGGTCTTAAGTCGAGTACTGTGGAGATGTCGGCTAGTTTCATGGCACGGTTACAACGAGAGCACTCAGGGAGAACGACACAGAACCAAATCAAGAGGGCGAGATGTCAGGGTTTCTGGACTAGTGGTTATGGCTGTGAATGCAGACCACTGACTGAGCGGTCATGATGTGAAACTGACTGCTAGAAAACAGAATCCCTAAGGTGTGAAACATTGAGAAAAACATACAACGTTTTTTTTACAGTTTGGAATTAGTTTCATCAGAAGTGTAAGTGTGACCCCAACAGATACTCAGAAATAACTACAGACCCGTTATTGCAATGAAACTGGTGCTGGTACGTGGCATGTCACATTAGTCAGTGGGATGAACTTTGGCACAAGACACAGAATGGTCCAGAATAGTCCAGAATGGGAATGTCCTCATATCCTGTTTGAGAGCTTGAGCAACACTGAAACTACACAGTGGGTGAAAGTCTGCTTGTGACAGGCATTACGATTACCACAACTTCTGTAATCTGTGTGAAACCTGACCAAATTTATTTCTACATGATTATTCAACAAAACATATGAGAATTTCTTCACTAACAAGGCGTTTCCTGCAATATAGGATTGAAATAAGCCAAGGTGGTTTCATAGATGATGATGCTGATAAAGAAAAGCTAATTTAACCCAAAGGCCGATATGGCTGAGGCAGCAGCTCCTCAGTCCTTGAGAACACGAATGTCTCCTAAACTGATAAGCGATAAAGTAAGTACCTGTGTGTGTGTGTGTGTGTGTGTGTGTGTGTGTGTGTGTGTGTGTGCGCGACATGTGCGTGTGTGTGTGTATGTATGTGTGCGCGCGTATTTCTATACTTTAGTACTTAGTCTAGCCTATAAGCTAGTGTGCAGAGGTCGGAGTTGTACAGCTCTCATTGTCTGTATTTGTCTTGTAATATCTATGTGATACACGGCCATTACAGCATACTTTCCATTTAGACTTTTGTTTCAACTGACCGGCGGGATTGAATTTAAAACAAATCACAGCTCCAGTGTCTCATTATGACACTCAAATATCATGAAAATGTCAAAGATATGTCTAGGCTGTATGAAATTTCAGAGGGTTACGTTAAGATATACATCAACACATTAACTGGACCAAAAAATAACATTACCTACTACTTTCAACAGAAAATACTGAGTAAAATTCAGTATATTACACTTAAAGTTGCCACAGTGCTGGACATCTCCACAGTCCAACCTTCACCATCCTATAAGTCTCTATAAATCCCACCTTGAACCAGAAAGACCTCCTTCTCTGAACCCTGGTCTTGATTCACGAGAATATGCTGATTTTCTCGTTTGAGGGCTTAGAAACAAGCCCTCCAACAAAGAACCTATTCTCCACTTTGTTTTCACAATGCCTCAGGATGCATACCAGCATACCTGCAAACCCTCTTCCTGCGAATATGCAACCAGCTCTTGACAGAATAGGGCCTTAAATCAATCAAGCCAATTTAAAAAGCACACCGAGACCCATGTAGGGAGTCATGCTTGATTCACTAGATTTCTGGAGTTCAACTGGTTGGACGAGGCACGTTCAAAGCCCACACCCTGGTTTCAATGCCCATACCTACAAAAACAAATTCCTCAGCAGCATTCCCCTCTGTACTAGTTCTTGCTTTAGATGGTAAATGGACTGCATTTATATAGCGCTTTTCTACTCATAGAGCACTCAAAGCGCTTTACAGGTTAATGCCTCAGACATCTACCCATTCACAACACTGATGGCGGAGGCTACCATGCAAGGCGCCATCCTGCACATCGGGAGCGGTTGGGGGTTCGGTGTCATGCTCAAGGACACTTCGACACTTGGTCAGGAGGAGTCGGGATCGAACCAGCAACCTTCCGATTGCTTAACAACTCCTGGACCACTGTCGCCCCATAGATCAGTGATTCTCTATCTCGCTGCTGTGACACCCTGCTTTTAATGTTTTACATATTTTCCTGCTCTGCATATCTCACCGAACTTTTGGTTAACTAGATAATCATTGTTTAGGTTATTTAGATAATCAGAAGCATTGTAGTTAGTTACTCTGATTTCAACCAGGAGCACTTGTAGCAGGGATAAACAGAATATTTTCAGCTCAGGGAGGCCCAGTAGCGGAGTTAAGAACCCCTGTTTTAGAGGAATAAGTCCCTCTTAGAGTGGTAACTGGAGGTGCACTCACTGGAGGTCTCTCCCAATCGTCTTCATGAAGACATGTAAGAACTTGTATCCCCCGGAACCCAGGTAGAAGATGATGACGGCGGGCAACACCTGATACCATGGCAACCCCAAGATTAGCCGGAACAGGAAGAGGAGAGCGGTGCAACACGCCAGACGTATCATCCTGAAAGAAAGAGAGATAAAAAAGAAAGACAGAGAGAAAGAAAGTTACACAGGTAATTTTGTTTTTAATGCAAGCTGTTTTTATGCAGTTATAATTTTTAGACGTCAACTAAAAATACAATTTTTGGATAAGAGGCTGACATTGGCACAACAGGGCACACTTGGCACAATCAAGGCACCAGAGAGTAGGTGATGATACAGAGACATAGATAATTCAGTAATATAAATATTTATCAACACACAAATCTGATAACGACATACAGGGCCATTTAAACCAGATAAGGAAAGGGTGGGTTGTAAGTTACTCAATCACCTAGACAGCAACAAAGTAACTCAATCATGCAGTCAAGCTTATTTCTGGAATGATGGGTACATTAGGTTTTATGACATTCGGTTTTTTTTTTTTTACATTTCTTAAGACCTACTCACACAATAACTGGTTCTACCATTTAGCCTATAGGTTGAGTGCATTGTCATCCCTCTAATGGGAAAATATAAATAATTGATGTCAGGATATCAAACATCCAGTTTTGAGAGAGACAACAAATTAGATGGAGTGTAGTTCAGTGGTCTTCTGACATCCCTGCAAAGGCAGTCTCAGACTTGTTTATATGTTTCTTCATTAGACTAATGAAAGATGTGGTGCTGATCCAACTGCTGCGGTTTTACATTTGCCATCAGGAAGACTATATACAGTTGGACTGTTTCACTGCTAGTTTAAAGCGAAACAAATAATGACAATGAACACGATAGAATTTCAGCGTGAAGTCTCGGTGCTACCCAATACAGTATACGCATTTACTTATTAAAGACCAGTAGCGTCGAACCATGGCGTTGGTAAGGAAATAGGGTTATTTTTATTGACACCAAGTTTGTGTATACAAACAATAAACCAAAAAAACCCCGAATGGCCGAGTTTTCATGATTTTCGGCCTTTATTAGTGCGGTTCGGCCTTTGCTCTAGTCCAGCAAAAGTGCTTCTTCAGACTATCAGCCACAGGGAGGGACTACGACTATAAGGCAGGCAGGGAATCCTGCGATGATGGGCGATTTCAGACGGGGCAATCCACACGCAAACCACCTAGACAGCATATGTTGTAATCCACCAGCCATTTGTCAGTCAAATGATGACACATGGCACGTTTGAGAGAGTGCAGGAAACATTTAATTTCAAAACACAGAAGGATCTCAACGGCGACCACAAGGTAATTCACTACAGTAAACGGCCCCGGAAATTTCAACACGCGCACTCGCAGCAGCTTCCCAACTGCAGTACACTAACGGCAAAATGATTGGCAACTATGTGCTAAGCTCAACCCACCAGAACATGCCATGTGCGGGACCGGGCCATTCCACGGACTAAAACGCTAGATACAGGCCAATCATGTTAGGCTTACATGGTCAAACCTACGATTGTATCAATCTCCCACCTGGTTCCCATTTTCCAGATTATGTATAGCCTGAGAAAGTAAGCCTATAACGTTAGGTGCGTAGATGCCTGTGCGCCACTGCCTTGGCTATCTCGATGCTGGTTTAGTGTAGATAGCCAGCAACCCCTCTTTATGGTCTGAATGCGCGTCAGTTACGGTGTCATTGTGGGCCCGGTCGTTAAGGGCACCACAGGGTCTGTCAGATGCTACCGGAACGGTTGCCATCCAAACCCCGTAAATGCACCATGAGCTGGCAAGGTTGTTAAAGGACAGCCTGGAAACCGCTGAGCCCGCTCACGCTACTGCTGGTCTAAATAATAGTGAAGAGGCCGGAAACGGACCATTTCAAGAGACACATCAAACATATCTACAAGCCATACACTGTGACATACCTGGTCTTTCGTCCACACAATCACGCTAATGTGAGTATTATGCCTGAAGTGGAACCCGTTCCGTAGAATTCCACCTTGATCGGCTTAGCAAACGCTTCCACTGCTCAGGCGTTTTCTTGCGTTGATTACACACACACACCGGTCTTCGTGCCTTCTTCCTGGCTGATAGTAACAAATACGCGTGGCGCCCACGGTCGACTTTGCTCTCGTTATTTCATCTGTCCATTGCTATAACTACAATCATTTTACTCGCCCCATTGTAACAGAGGGCTCTCTGGCTACGGTAATTCAAATGACCTTATAATTTTCTTAGGTGAGCCCGCCCCGCCGTATACACCGGCACTATGTGCTAGTATTGACTGACGCCTTCTGAACCAATCCTGTCGTCCATGGTCTGTCGTTTCACCCCAGAGAGGTGGAGCCTGCTTGAGAGAGAGATTGTACTGTCAAGGAAATACAGTCCAGTCGACGAATCATGCCGTTGTCTATGAGGCAGTTTCCACCCGGTAGTGACAAGACTGCGCTACAGGACTACAGGGCGCGTTCAGAGAGGGGAAAAAAACAGCAAGAAATTGTAGGGTGGGGAATCTGCGTACATTCATGCCATCAACACCCGATAGTCCGTTACGAAGCGCCTTGGCCATGTTCTGGCTGCGCAGGAGCCCATAATGCTGCGCAAAAAAAAAAACTCACAGCTGACAGAGCTTTCACACGCATTCACAAGGGCGACGTTCAGTTCGTCAAAAGGTTGACGTCACCCCATTCAAAGTGAATGGGGATCCGTCAACCCTGACGGATCAACGCATTCGTGTGAAAGGTCTCTGAGATGCTCTTAGCAAAATACAGCAGCAGAAAAAAAAAAGCAGTTTTCATGTCTTATCCCGTGGTGATGAAATTAATCAAAAAATACCACATACAAATCCACACTGATAACTTTTAATGTAAAAAATATTTGGGGATGTCAACACATTAAAAGGCTTAATCTTAAAACCTACTGTAAATATTAAAACCTGACAATTAATTAATTAATATGAAGGGACAACGGATGAAAACTAGCTAATTCCGGTGCATTTACATTTTTTGGGGAAATGTTTATCAATGTACACTGTCCTTTTTCAAATAAACGCATTAACAGACATTACTGGTCTATATGGTGTACAGCAGAATAAGTAGTTACAAGTCACTATTACCAGAGGAAAATGTACATATCCTACATACATACAAGTTAGTGACTTATTACTGCTACTTTTTCCATTTGGCTTGTTGATTATCCTTGTGCTCTTGATATCATGTCACCTTAAATCTATGATTGTCCATATCCAGTCAAACATCCAAAGTCTTCTCATAGGAGTCAACAAGCAGAGATGATGCATCTCTAAGAAACAGGCCTGCAGATTTGTAAAAGGGAGCCACAATCTCCCACCGTCAGACACACATACAGGAATATTACGGTTTATGCAGCCATCAATAAAATGGCATCTCTATAATTTACAAAAACAAACAGAAAGAGACTGCAAAACAAACAGTTTATTGATAGAACATAAAACTATATACACAGATCTTTTACATTTTTTACCAAAACTCCCAACAATAACCTAATAGGCTAGAGTGAACTTCATCCACACACCAAAACACAGCGCCGTTCTTCAAACATCCTCTAATGCAACCATCTCCTTCCTCTTCCTCTCCAGAAGCACAATGTGAGGAAGGACAGGACGGGAACATGCCAAAGATACTTTACCCTTTCAAGCTGCCCACAAAAGGCTTTGGATGTCCAGAAATGTTACTCTCCACGCTCACATCACAATCTCAATTTAAATGAGAGTCCACTATCCTTAAAGTGTTAATTTTTTGACAGTCCAAATGCATTGGAGAAAACAAACAAACAAAACAAAAACAGCCTTTCAGTTTTGATAAGGCACCACACATGAAACTGACAGTAACTTTCAACCATCTGTCAGTAACACTGAACTGTTGATGTAGACAACCGGGCAGAAGGGCTGCCTCCCCTGGTTCAGAGGGATTCCCACTTCCCATTCTGGGATTCTTGGCCCATGCTTGGTCACCACTGCCCCCCTGGAGGAGAGGAATGGAGAGGGCGCTCTGTGTCCTCCGTCTCCGTGTCCTTAGTCATCCAGCTCCAGGTCGAAGAGGCCGTACAAATCCCGAGTGGTCACTCCTCGCAGGGTGGCTGCAGACAAGCAAACAACAAAGTCTCAGTTGTCTTCGCACTGTGGATATTGACCTCTCTGAGACATCGTGAGTGTGTGTGTGTATGTTCACTCTGACACATCTTGTGTGTGTGCTAGGGATTGCACAAGTACATCATTTTAGAAATCGAGTAATCATTTCCTGAAAGACTCGAGTACTCGGGAGGTTTGTGTGGGAGGTGTCTTGTGTCAATTCAAATATTATGCGACTATGATTGGGCTGGTCTCAGCACATAAAGCAAAAAATTTAATTAAAGGATTTTTCAACCTCAAATTAGTCCAGTACGGAGTTAGAACGCAAAAAACGGCGACAGGCACTGAATGGAGGAAGGATTATTCAACCAGTATTGAGTTAGAATGAATGGAACACTGAATGGAGTGCTACATCAGAGACCAGAGGAAGAGAAAGCTAAAACATGTAGCACCCCATTCAGTGCCTGTTGTCGATTGGCCTACCCTGTGGTGCCTGAGTGGGCACTCAAAGGAGAGCGCCTCCCTTCGATAACCAACTACAGGCGCTGAGTGGGGTGTTACGCCAGAGACCCGAAGAAAAGAAAGCTAAAACACTGACTGTGCAAAGTCATTTTCTACAGTTTCTTTACAGTTATTGAGGTAAACAGATGCAGGTGTCCTTTCCATGTTGTCAGACCCTCATAATAAAATGTACGAGCCTGTCAGCGTTTTATGTAGACGTGCTGGAAGGCCTCACCGGATTCCATTGTATTGCCGTTTTTCAGTTGCCGGGTTTACTCCATACTGGTTAAGTTAACCAGTTAATTGTCCTTAGAAAAGTTTGGACCCAAAAGGGTCCAGGTTGAAAAATGTGATATTACATGAATATAACTCATCGTGAAGCAAGGGTGTGTATGGATGGATAGTATGGATGATACGGATGATATTTTGACATCAGTTACCAACATTCAGCAGTAGCCTAAGATAGGAAATTCTTAGTGTTATGAGTGTTATGTATTTACATATAACTGCTTTAAAAAAAATCAAAAATTAAATTCTATGAAACCTGGTCATTAGTAAGCCCAACCGATTAAAAAATATAATTAGTCATATTTGCTTGTATCTATTTTTTAACAACATTCATTGTGGAGCCTTGTTCATGTATTAGCCTAGTCTATTATAAGACAGACCCGACGTCTAAGCCATCCGTGAGAAATCCATCCACAACTCACAGTTCCTACACCTTTATTTGATCACAATTTGATCAACTTGAGATCCTCGGGAGGGATCATCAAGTGATGCAGGAAATCATTTCAGATTTTTCAGTTTCTTCTGTTCTTGTGTTAGTTTCTGTGAGTGTGTGTGTGTGTGTGTGTGTGTGTGTTTACCATGCAGTCTGAGACATCTCCAGTGCCCCCCTCCTGCTCCTCTACCAACTGTTTAAGTATGTGAGTATGTGTGTGTGTGTGTGTGTGTGTATATGCATGTAAAAAATGGTGCTTCTTCTTATCTTCCACTCACGTCGCATATAACCAATTGGCGTCGAGCTACGCCCAGCAGTTTTTCAGGGCCACTCATAAACCGCCCTCTTACGGCCCACGGGTTCTTGCGGTGGTAAAGCCCCTTCTGTAGCATGGTCAGCCAAATCTCCAGCCCCCAACTGCTTACCATCACTCACATCTCCATATCTTCAAGGGCTCTCCTCATCCCCCTACCCCCACTCCCACTCACAAGCCCAGCTGGAGTCACAATGGAGGCAGCCCCAGTGTCAACCAGTCCCATACCAGCCCTCTGAAAGGACTCCTTTATGTGGGATGAGGAAACATATGCAGGATGGCGGCATATGAGCATCATACTCTGAAAGTGATTCATCGACTGGACCTCGTGACACAGAACTGGTTGGAGTGGGGGATGATTCTGACCCGGGATTCGGTAGTAATCTTCAATTTTGTTTCCACGTGACACTATCAATGACTCATCACAATCAGAGCGCTATTAATAGACTGGGCCTAACAAAGTAGAGCTGGTGGTAGAGGGTTGATGCCAAAATCTTCTAATCTTATTACCTTATGTGATTCCCTATAATTTGGCTGACCTAACAAACTGTTTCATTTCTGAATGTACCCCCTGAACAGGACCCACATAAAGACGGTAACCCGAGGCTAGGTCAGTCACAACAGGGAAGGCCTCTGTCAAATAAACTGCGATGTGTGACAACTACCCTGACCTTAACCTGTGAATTGATCGTACCTGATTGGACTGTGTTTTTTATAAGCAACAGCACTAATGCAAACCTAACATTGGGCTATACATCTTTATACACCAATTTATCAACAGGTGCTTCTGTTGACAGTTCTGCTTAAAATGGGAAGTAGACTAATCTATCTATGGCTCCACCTTCACTGTGTACATGCTCATATCAATCATTATTACACGGCTGCTAACGTATATCCCACATACGTTGCGCGTCCTGTCGGGGTTTATTTTCCTATACTGACCGGTAGACTATACAGTATCCCTTTCTTATTATCACTTACCATTGGCGGTCAACTCTTGCGCACAACCAGCACTAGAGGTTGCACAGAACACTCGCGTATTCGAGTCATTAAGCAGCCACATCAGCTCTCGAGCTACTCGATAATCACGTGAAGCTAGTGTAAGAATTGAAAATGGGTCAGTTTCAAAATGTTGTTCTTTGTCAGTATTAAGAACATTCCCTTTACTGCTCTGTTTGAAGTCAGGGGTAAAGCAGGTTTTGGAGGGAGTTGAGAGCATAGAAGAAAAGTTGATGAGTGTAAGAGTGTTTTGGATGGCGTTGGAGAACTAAAGTTCAGTTCCGAACTTGTCTATCTCTATTGAATCATTGCCTACACCACATAATAACCCCTCCCAAGGACAGCAGAAATGAATGCTTTGGAAATTCTTTGATAAATAAACATGCAGCAATTGTGAGTTGTGGAGGGATTTCTCAAGGACGTCGAGTCTGTCTTATAATAGACTAGGCTACTACATGAACATGGCTTAAGAAATGAATGTTGTTTAAAAATAGATACAAACAAATATGACTAATTACATTTTTTTAATCGTTTGGACTTACCAATTATGACCAGGTTTCACCGAATTTACAAAAAAACGACGTCTGTATGTAGACATAATAAGAGCACTGTTGACTGAATTTTCTATCTTGGGCTACTGTAGAATGTTGGTAACATTAAAATATTGTCAGTATCATCCATATTTCACAACTGCGTAAGATAAGACCAAGAGTTATATCCATATTAATTAGGGATGCACGATATTGAATTTTAGCCCATATCCGATATGCCGATATTTACAAGCTCCTTTTGGCCGATTGCCGATGCCGATATATATACACCTCTGCTTTTTAATTATTGAAAAGTCTCTCCTGTACTAGAATTAATCTGTTATTATGATAGGGTATTGCTGTAGATACAGGACATTTAAAAACTTGATTTGTATCATTTTAGAAATAGACATTCACTCATGAAACTATTGAAATGATTTCAAATATGGCAGATGTATTTATATTTTCACGTCACAATTTTCATACTTGAACAGTACCAACTTGAACAACTACACTCTGGAAATGCAACTTGGCTAACTTGGAAAGCTAACGTTGGTTAACTGACTTACAGTTTAATAACATCCCTTCTAGGATTTCTAGACTAATCTATGTAAGGTTATTGCCAAGTTAGCTATATAAATTCCATATATGCAAAAGTAAGCCATGTACTGATAGCGTGGGCTCGTGACATAACGTTTCACATCCCGTCAAATGAGATCATCAACTTCGTTGGTGTCACGTAGCATGCAAGCTAACTAGCTAGTGTTGTCTAGCTAACTAGCAACTTATTAACTTCTATTAGCGCGCGACAGGTAATGTTGCAAAGCGTTGCACGCGGGTGGTCTGCATCTATGCATGTAACCTACGTTACGGCCAAGCTGTCGTCTCCTCTTCCATCTCCTGAAAAGTTTCCTGACAAATAGCATGTCAACATCCTCTGATACTGTGAAGTACTGCCACACAGCCGACGTGTTGAATTACGTTGTTGGCGCTCATAGTAACCAAAACATTTGCTTGGCGTGCGCATAATTTGAACGTCACTTTATCGGCCAGGTACATCGGCAGAAATTTTCATATCTGCAGATGCCGATAATTAAGTTTTGAAGCTTTTATCTGCAGATACCGATGTCGTGCCGATATTATCGTGCATCCCTAATATTAATGTATGCTTTGCTCTATGTGCTGAGACCAACACCATCAAAGTTGCATAGTTGTTTAATTAACACAAGACACCTCCCACACAAACCCCCTCGATTAAAAAAATTAGTGAGTTGTCAATACACACACACTCTCCGCCTCCCAAAACTAAGTCTCCCCTTACAAAGTCTACATATTTTTTATTTCTATCCTATTCTATTTTATTCTTCCTCTCTGGGTGACACAGTGTAAACATGTTTAAAAAAAAACAAAAAAACAACATGTCCCATGGGTAACACACACGCGCAAAATTATACGCCAACTGATCTGTTATCTTTTCTTACCCAGTTGTCCCAGCAGTGTCTGTCCAATGTCTTTCATATCATTGTACTCATGCAGCAGGTCAATATGCTGATCCAGCTCCTGAATCTCCATCCCTCTGTGAAGAGGACAACAACACGACACACCCGGGCTATAATTTCACTTCCCAAGGATGACCAAGGTTATATGATATTGAAACCTCACCCAGTGCAGAAAGGCAGTGCCAGCTTAAACTATTTCTGTCTCATAAACACCTTTATGAGTAATCAATAGTAATTTACAATGGCTACATGGAGAGGTGGTAATAGGTTTAAAATGTATGTGGGAATGGATTCCTGCTAGTTATTAAAGGGTTCCCACATATTTTGATTGACAAGATTTCAAAACATTTACATGACTATTCATGGTCCTTTAATGAACTTTCCATGACCTTTGACAATCTACATCAGACCAAATCAAATTTCATCACTTTTTCAAAACTTTCAATACATTTACGTAATTTAGTGACTTTTCTAGGCCGGGAAAAGTGATTTTAAAATTAAAGCCACAGAAAGTTTGTCTGAAGCCAAGCTTCTCTGGTGAACACCAAGGAAGTTCCTCCCCTGCCTTCAATGGTCGATGCACATGCAACATAGATGGCAGGCAGGAAAGCCTGTCAGATGATGTTGAAAATGTAGTTCCTGATTGCAGAGGCTAGGGGATACATTCTCAGAGCATATCACTTTCATGACCCCAATGGGAAAGTAATATGAAAGTAACCATAGGCAGGAATTTACCATTTGAGGTATGTTTTCACAGGGAACTAGTTTTGGGGTCATCTCCAAATCCGTTTGGATATATTTTAGGATAAGATCATGTGAGGGACAGATAAGCAAACCTGTAGCTCTGTAATCTGGGTCATGAAAATATTAGAAAATCTTTCACGACACCTCCAACTTTATCACCAAAAGACGATGGTTAGAAGAGCCAATGCTAGAAAACCTTCATCTTTGCTATCTGTATTGTTGTTGGAGTTGTCATGGTTTTCTATGCCTTTTTGGTAATTTACCAGTTTTAAATGAAGCCTCCTTACTGATAAGTATTGCTAAAGTAGCCATCATAAAGGTCTAGTTTACTGAAAACAGTCCCTTCCCTTCATCTACAGGTATTGTAGGCCACTGATCATTAAGAAAATGAACCCAGAGGAATGACATAGGGTCACAGTGAAATGTTTGTCTGAATGAGATTCTTAAATTAGATTTAGCTGATACATTTCAGCAATATAATTGGCAAGGTCATGGTATAAACGCTGTTCTTACAGTTTAGTAGTGGGATTTCTGACTCGTGAATAGCTACAGTGCCCTCCACAATTATTGGCACCCCTAGTGAATATGAGCAAAACAGGCTATAAAAAAATATGTCTTTGCTGTTTATCCTCTTGGTCTTTCACTCAAAATATTCACAAAAATCTTGCCTTTTCATTGAAGTAAAACTATTGAAAGAAAAAAAAACTGTTGACATTAAATAAATATTTTCCCCCAAAACATGTGTGCCACAATTATTGGCACCCCTTAATTTAATGTTTTGTGCAGCCTCCCTTTGCCAAGATAATAGCTCTGAGTCTTCTCCTATAATGTGTGATGAGGTTGGTGAACACATGGCACGGGATCTGAGACCATTCCTACATACAGTATCTCTCCAGATCCTTCAGATTCTTAGGTCAACGCTTGTATACTCGGCTTCAGCTCTTCCGACAGATTTTCTATGGGGTTTAGGTCGGGGGACTGTGATGGCCATGGCAAAAACCTTTATTCCGTGGTCGGTGAACAATTTTTGTGTTGATTTTGAGGTGTGCTTCGGATCATTGTCCTGCTGGAAGGTCCAACCACGGCCCATTTTAAGCTTCCTAGAGGGGGCTGTTAGGTTTTCATTTAATATCTGCTGGTATTTGATGGAGTTCATGATACCATGTCTCCTAACAAGATGTCGAGGGCCTTTGGAAGCAAAACAGCCCCACAACATCAAAGATCCGCCACCATACTTCACATTGGGTATGGGGGTCTCTTCTGTATGGCTATCTTTCTGTCTACGCCAAACCCACCTTTGATGTTTGTTGCCAAAAAGCTTTATTTTGGTCTCATCTGACCATATAACTCGGTCCCATTGAAAGTCTGACTTACATTTGGCAAACTGTAGGCTCTTTAGTTTGTTGTTGATTGACAGGAGAGGCTTTTTTCTGGCAACCCTCCAAAACAATTTGTGGTGATGGAGGTGGCGTCTGATGGTAGTTCTGGAGACTTTCTGAACCCAAGACTCAATTTACCTCTGCAATTCTCCAGCTGTGATCCTTGGAGATTCTTTTGCCAGTCGAACCATCCTCCTCACGGTGCGTGGGGTCAATTTACAGATAGGTCCTCTTCCAGGCTGATTCTTAACATCTCCTGTCGCTTTAAACTACTTAATTATTTCCATGATAGTGGAAATGGGTATTTTCAACTCTTTAGAGATTTACTTGTGTCCATTTCTTGATTTGTGCAGCTCCACAACTTTCCGTCGCACATTGTCACTGTGTTCTTGGGTCTTTCCCATAGTGATGAATGACTAATGGAATTTGGCCTGTGTCACCTCATATTTGTTCGCCAGTGGAACAGGAAGTCATGGTTGACCTCTTAAGAGTTCCTTATCAAACAGGTGAACTTAAAAATGTAAAACATGACTGGAAATATACTTCAGTTAGATTTTAATTATAAGATTTTTCTAGGGGTGCCAATAATTGTGGCACACATGTTTTGGGGAAAAATATGTATTTAATGTCAACAGTTTTTTTTTCTTTCAATAATTTTGCTTCAATGAAAAGGTAAGATTTTTGTGAATATTTTGAGTGAAAGACCAAGAGGATAAACAGCAAAGACATATTTTTTTATAGCCTGTTTTGCTCATATTCACTAGGGGTGCCAATAATTGTGGAGGGCACTGTAAGTGGCTAGTGGGAACAACAGGTCTGTTTCGCTCTCCTTCACACCGACATATAGGCTACCTTCACAATGAATTGGATTATGTTAGAAAAACTAGCAACCTAAAAAAAAAAAAAAAAATGCAAATGTCTCTTATAAACACAATATTTTTGAGAATTCCTGCAGATAATTCAGTTCCTTTTGACCGCAACAATCACAACAAACCCTCGCAAGGTCCTGGAGGGACTGTGTAATGTTCCTCACTCATTCCGCAGCAGGGCGATCTCAGAATCCAGCTCATCCCTCTTCCTCTTCAGCTCCTCCACCTCTCTCTCTGGTGAGGCATGGGACCCTGATGCAGAGGTGCTCTGCACCTGAGGAACAGGTAAGGGCCACAAGAGGGTTGAGATGGCACGATCACACATTCCTCAAAGACTAATGGAAGCATCGGAGAATCGCATCCCTTCACTGCTGACAGCGTATGGTAGATAGTTAAACAAGGGAAGTTAAGACAGGGTGAGTTTACTGAGAAATTTTATCAAAATTCAAATACAAATACATAAAAAAAAATAACAAGTAGGTTTACGACATTCAAAAGGAAGGCAATAAGTGGATTGTCCTCAACCGACCAACTATTGATGTATTACAAATGTATGGTCATTTCGCAGTGCAAAACACTTCAGCAATGTTGTGAGAGGATGAGCATAAGAAGCCATTATAATGATTTGATAAGCAGTGAAGGAGAAAATGGACTGACTTACAGGAGATTTGAAACTGGAATGGACTCTTCTATCTCCAGAGATTGGTGTCCTAAAAGAAACACAGATCCAGGGTCAGGTTCACTAGTTGTGCAAAAGAGAGGGGGGGGGGGGAGAGATACCAGGCTATGCCAAACACATCAATTGTTCCTCTACAGAGAATTTTGAAATACCTATCCTACGCTGAACATCTGATGGTTGTGACATAGGTCTGCGATTGGAAATCAATAGAGTACAAGAGAGTAAACGTCAATGCCACAGGGCTACATTTGATTCAGCTTTGTGGCTGAATTGTAGACTGAAGTTGAAAGTATTGAGGAAACCCGTCGCTAATGATTCTGGCAAATAATGACTAATGTCATAGCACATTAAAACGAATGAACTCAACCTGACCTAGCTGACCCGTTGACGCAAACATTTTTGTATTTCTTCCAAAATCCTGGACACCAGTGCAGCATTTCGTTATGGCATGCATACTATAGCCAGAGCCATGGCCTTGATATTGTAGAGCCTTGCTGACATCCATCACGACTGATATAGCTACCCAACATATTTCAAACTCGGGTCTGTTAATGTTAGCTACATTAGCTAACGTCAGCTATTGAGACTGTCTATTTAGCTAACGTTACCTTCGCAGAGTCCTCCGAGCAGTTACGCCCCCTTGTCTTGGTGTAACATTACATTTCGCAGTTAATTCTTGTCCACTCTCTGACTCCATTGTACTGCACATCTGGGGTCACCACATTTCGTTACAGTATGGAAAGCTGTTTTTTTTTCTAAAACTTTATTAAAAGTCGCTACAGTTCTTCTTCTTCTGTTAATTTATTGGCAGATGGCATTCCAATTTGGTGCATTACCGCCACCAACTGTTTTGGGTGTGGAGCATCAATGCGGATAAAGACGTTCAAAGTAAGTACATAAATACATACACAAATAAATAATTCATAGTGATACACTTCATATCCTTTCAAATTAACCAAATATAACATAATATATTTCCAGAGAGTTTTGGAAGTAGGCTAAACCTTCTAACGTTAATACTCTTTACCTTGAGGTAATAGAAATTCCCTCTGCTTCACACTCTTTCACAGATGTTTTGATCTCTACCGTAGGTTTACATGTTCTACAGTTTCTCTCCTCCACTTAATGAACATTTTCCTGTTAGCCTAAATTTAGTTTATGATTTAGATTGGCATCCTATACTAGCCTACCCTTCCTCCTGTGATCACCTGTTTTTACAGATAACACAAATGTGTACCTTAATGTCTAATCTCTTTGTAAAATGTATTTAGCCATAAATTGTTTATAAGCCAAGCTGTTTTAAATATTGATATCTAAACCTAGTCAATTATTGTTATATACTCAATGGCACTACAAATGGTCATTTATGTACGTTTTATGAGCTACTCTGCAACGATCTGCAACTTTATTACCCTCTACTGCTGCACCCAAACAAAACAAACCGTTATATTCAATTGTTGAAAAATCTCAACAAATTAAGTCAAGCATACAGATTTACAGTTAACAATAGCTTACTCAGCCTGCCGAAGAATCCGAACAAATTACAATTTGATTAGGCCTTTCAAACCATCTGTTACATAGATATTGCTGCACCATATTATCTATCCCACCCAGTGCTAGATTTCAACATGTGTGCTATTTGAGTGTCTACTGTCGCCATGGGGCAAATCACCTACAGTTTGAGGTTTAAAAGAAATTGTACACTCACAAACTCCCGCCTACTACTATCTCTGTTTCTAATTGGTGTATTTACATAGGATATAGAATTTGATTGGTTTACTTTAAGCGGAAGTTAATGTGAATTTCGATCAAATATTTTACTTCCCTAACGTTGACCAAATGTGTACATTTTTTAGGTGCTTTTTCAAGAATAATAGGCAATTATATTCTACAGAAATTAAAACGTATATGAGAGCCTTTGGGCGACTGAAGCAAATTTCTTCTCTGATTAAAATACAGACAGAACAGTTTAGCCACTTCTAACCAACAGATGGCGCCACTAACCTGCTATCCAAAAATCACTACAATAGTATTGGAGGCTTACCGCATTCATAACCTAGCGAGTATACACTACTAAACCAACTCATTGCCGTAGACACAGTGTTTTCATGGTTTACACCTTGAACTATGCTATATTTCAGTCAATCAATATCAACACAAAAAGTTCTTAGAACCCTTCTTATATTGTCTTTACTTGTCTTCAACCCCTCACTAAACTGACAGAAGTTTTAAAAGTGCTATAATTTGCCTATGAAACTCTCAAACTGATAGCCTTCTAAAGTCCTAAGTAACACCTTTGCAAGTTCTTGGCAAGACATTCAAAAGGCTTGTCAGCAATTGCATGACAAAACAGCTGAACCAAAACTTTAGTATGAGGCCTTGTAAATCTTGATCATGAGTATTTCTATGCAATGAAGTGGACTGTTCTGTACTATTTGATACTTATTGGATCACATTTCATGTATGGCCCTGATGGGTTGTTGCCGATATGAATTGGATATGGTAATGAGATGTCCTTGGAGTATTATATTTGCATGAGGCTGCTGTACGCCTGTGTTGTAATATAACGCTAATAGTGCCGTTCATGAACCTCCCTCCTCCGTTATTGCATTCCATTGCACAGTCCAGAGAGCTTCATCCTTGTTGTTCTGCTGCCGTGAGTCTCTTCAATAACTGCACGCAGGGCAATTTGAGAATGATGCAGCCGAGGTCTCAGTCAGTCATTGAGGACGGAGTCACATGCTGAATGAACGACTTATAGCCCCGTGAAGGGATGCAGAGGGTGGGTGGGGGCGGAGGGGTGAGGGTAGGGGCAGATGCAGCAGGATAAATGAGTCATCCGAGCTGGAGATAAAAGAGGTGTGCTGAGGACAACAGGCAAACTTGGGATAGGGGGACTTTACGTCCTGTTAGGCAGACTCACAGAGGGGGCATACGCAGCGCATGTTCCGATTCGGAAGCGTGAGACTGGGCTTTATGCCATATGG
This sequence comes from Clupea harengus, assembly GCF_900700415.2. Lineage (NCBI taxonomy): Eukaryota > Metazoa > Chordata > Actinopteri > Clupeiformes > Clupeidae > Clupea > Clupea harengus. The sequence goes on along the minus strand of NC_045163.1, from coordinate 17,250,267 downwards.
GATAACATATTTTACCCAGGAAGTTAACAGATATCCTGACAGAAGTGATGGCACAGGAGTTATCACAGTCACAGAAAGAAAGAGGAGACGGAAACACTCTTTATGAGAACATGAGAGTGGAATCTATTTATCATTGTTTGCTGGTTTTGTTTGAAGGCTGTTGAGACACACTATATATTTGACTGACATGTCCTGCTGCCACACCAGCTGCCCACCACACCAGTCAATTGACACTGAATGTTAATACACTGTTCTTGTAAGCATTTATGCAAGCCCCTCTGTTGTCACCCGTCTAATCCACTGTCAATAATAAAATGAATAAAAATGAAGCAACTGTTGAGTTTTGTTAAGTGTTCCTCTTCACCTGGTTCTGAGTCAGTCTTCCAGTGGAGTTGACCACCAGGTCAGCAGCACCAGCCAACCTGACCAAGCTGGAGTGAAGTGAAGCGAAGTCCATCCTCTCTTTACAGAGACACAAAACAGCCCTGGCACACACACTGAGATACTACAGTGCAATGAGTGTGTGCCGTCTTGGAGCCCTCACAGTGGGCATAGGAGTGGAAAGAGCTGTCTGCGAGATGGTTCACTGAGCAATATGAAAAGGGAAACAGGACTCAGCTAAGGCAAAAAAGGCAGGAATGATAATAAAAAAAATCCCTCCCCTCCTCGTTTGCTCCCTCCACCATTCTGCCGGCCCTCCTGAGCCATGTGTTATTTATACACCGACACACAAAGAGGAGCAGAGGAGAGGAGAGGAGAGAAGAGGAGAGGAAAGAAGAAGAGAGGAGAGGAGAGGAGCAGAGAGGAGAGGAGAGGATGAAAAATTCACAGAGGCTCTGGTCCTTCTCCTTTTAGGGATCAGCAACACATGTGGTAATGGCTCCATGGCAGGCAGACTCCCCAGCCCTCACACAGCGGCAATTATGCAGGGAAGGTGAGAGTGTGTGTGTGTGTGTGTGTGTGTGTGTGTGTGTGTGTGTGTGTGTGTGTGTGTGTGTGTGTGTGTGTGTGTGTGTGTGTGTGTGTGTGTGTGTGTGTGTGTGTGTGTGTGTGTGTGTGTGTGTGTGTGTGCATGTGTTTGTCTGTGCACATGTCTGTGTATGTGAGTGTGTGTGTTATCATTCACCTACTGCATCATATATGTGTGTGCCCATTACCTGCCTGTGTGTGTGTGTGTGTGTGTGCTGGTTATATGCTTGAATGGACTTTTAACTGTCACTGGTATCTGTCCAACCATTTTGAAGTTGTCCAGCAGATCTGCAAACTACTCAGTGGTCTATCAGAAGCCATAAACATAAATTCAACTTTGAAAAAAAAGGCATGTAGGTCACCCTAGCTTCTCTCTAACACACTTCACCCTCCGTGGTAAGTGTATGACTTGCTGGGATAAAATGACATGATGCACCCCCCCTGCCATGTGTGTCTACTTTGGGATGCCCCCTTGACTGGACGTGCGTCCCTGGTTCCCTGAAGAGACGGAGGAGGAAGCTGAGAGAAGTGGTGTGAGGGCTGGTTTGCATTCTGTCACGTTTATAATTCATGATGGACTACCCCTCTGTGTAGCGTCTGAACAGCACTTCTCTGACATTACAGCCAAACATCATAAACCATCCTGTCTGACACCCCTCACCTCCCCACTCTAGGGAGAGAAAGAGAGAGAGAGAGAGAGATGCACCTGCAAAAATGCACAGAAATGAGAAGAGAGATAGAGATAAACTTAAAAGGAGGGGGAGAGAGAGAGAGGTTGATTGACAGATCCATGAAGAAATGAGCAGAGATTGAGAGAGAGAAAGAAAAGGATAGGGAGAGAGAGATGGTGAGGAAGAGACAGACAGAGAGTGAGTAACAGAGAGAGAGAGAGATGGACAGTGAGATTGGAATGATCACCAGGGAGAGGAATAATTCAAAGCATGCCATAAAGCATCAATACATCTTCACAGGCTCTGCTAGCTAAGCTGGATGTATAGGAAGTGATTATGGCCTTGAAGACTTTACGCTTGGCAAATATTTCCCCACTTTTTTTTTTCAACTGTGAGCACACACACGCACACACACACACACACACACACACGTGTCGCACACACATGTAAATGAGCACAGCAGATGTACTTCATAATTCCCATAGGAATGCATTCTGCGTTCTCTCCCTCGCCCTTCATCCTGTTTAGAATGCTAAAGAGATGGCGCTCTGTGCTTCTGCAGCTATTTGCTCCAAGTCATGCTCCAGATTATTACCCTCCCCTGGACACGGTCTGACTTTAATTCAGGCACCGGTCCGCGACTTTTACAAGCATTTATTTAGCATCACCTTTTTTCTGAGGTGACTTATATTTTATGATCAAACGGCGTGCGCTTCAAACCCATGACCTTGGTCTCGTAAGAATGTTCTACCAGTCGAGCTACTAGAGTGCCCAGAAAAACAGTGGGGCCATGTGCTTATCCCAGACATTTGGACAGCATCAAGGTCTGGGTCACATGATCAAATTGGCCAGGGATATTGTTTCTTTTCCTCTCCTGGCTAAAAGATTAGTTTTTCTATTGGCTGAATATCCTGGACTGGTGACAGAGAGTTTTTATAGGGCTCACCTAGCGATGGGTTAAAATGCACCTAGGGAGTGTCGAATTCCTGAAGCTGTATGTCACCCGTGTGTGTGTGTGTGTGTGTGTGTGTGTGTGGGAGGGCGGTGAAAGATACCTCAATAAGCACCGGCGCTGCCTGTCTGTAGCGCGGCCGTTTAGAGTTCAGCCGAGGGTCAGATGTGATTACTGGCGTTCGGCCGATGACAAGTGATCCCTCTCGCTCGGCGAACTAGGGGAGGCTATGTTCTCCTCTCCATCAAATACAAAAAAGGACAAAGAGCTGCGGCTGTGAAATTGTGTTACCAAGTCTCTGTACAGGCCCTAGATGAATGATTTTGGTGTAAATTAAAGGATTTCATTATTTAATTAAAGTCTATTTTTACAGAGCAGTGAAGGGGACCTTTCTTTCATCAAATGAAAGGTGCTGTTGTAAATTGTTTCACACATCACAAATTATGGTGTATTACTCAAATGCCAAATAACATGTTAAAAAACACTGAGGTCAAAGAGGTCACTTGTATTTTCATGGAGTGGCCCAGTATGAATGAGCTGTGAGTCCCAGTTGATTGAAGGTTTCTGACGTGAAATCTTTCATCAGTACCACTTGTTCAGTTCTGCAGTTATCAAAAGCAAAGAAACCAGCGGATTTTTCAGCCTTTTAATTTTTATTAACAACACCGTGTTCATTATTGGTACACTTGAAACCAATGACAGTAAAAGGCTTGTATCACCTCAGAACAGGAACACAAGAATAGAAAGCGTTGAAAGCTGAAAGCATCTTGCATACTGAGATAAAACAATGCAGCAAAGATTCAGATGAACACAGATTATAATAATGAGAATCATATCAATAATAAGAACAATAAGAATAACAACAATGGTCACTGTATACTTTTTTCATACAGTTGTTTCACTTAAACAAAACTCAATATGTTGTAAAAATTCCTGTTAAAAGAAAACATCTGGATTTGTATGTGTGTGTGTGAGTGTGTGTGTGTGTGTGGGGGGGGGGGTGTACATTATGTATGTATATGATTCTTTAAATGTTCATGTGTGACTGCATGGGTTCTGTTGAAGTCGAGGTGTGGAGCGCTTGGGAGTGAAGATGGTGGCAAGCTTGTCAGGGCACATGACACAATCACGATCAGGGAGAACCTGGTAATCCTCCCCAACTCACCGTCTATGTGTGCAAACAGGAAGGAACGGGGGGTGGGGCGGGAATCAATCTCAGTAATAAACGGTGGGGTTGAGTTGAAGCAGAGCAGCAACGCAGTAAGCTCCCGATCATCAGTGCTGAGGTAACGTCGGCTGGGGGAACAAAAGTGTGCAGGTCCAAAGCCAGGGGTAAATGAACGCGTGGTGAACACATCGCAAGATGGCCGTCTTTCCATCGAGTCAGACCGAGAGAGAAGAATTCTCCTCCCAGCGACGGCAAAGAAGTTCAGAGGAGAAAGATACTGTAGTTTTCCAAGCCCTTCAGATAAATGTCATCCCTTTGCCTTGGGGGAGAAAAACGGATGGAGAGCAGGAAGGGACAATTCAAAGCCACACTAAGAAAACTATTTCAGTTTCAGTTTTTTTTCCAAGATGCTGATTTATGCAGCAGAGAGAAACAGCTGAGATTCATTAATTCCAGAGTAAATAATATAAGCGAACAAATAGAAAACAAAACAAAGCAAAACAAAACTAAACAGCTCAGAGAGAAATATATATCAACTGGTTATTTTTAGTCTATACTCGAATAGTAATTGTAACACTCAATAGTTGCCCACAAATTAATATCCATGAATCCTATATTAAAAAAGCTTTTGATCACACATTGTCTGCTCATGTATAATCATTGCCTATGTTATTATTGCAAGGACCCGAGAGCTCCAAGTAGCTACGGTATAACTCTCAAGAGTGTGTATAGAAATGTCAGGTTGGTAGCTGTAAGATGCTTCGCCTTCACCCATCCCAGAAGCCAAAAGAATGTTACAAAAAAAAACCCTTTTTTCCTTCAGGATATGGTCAAAGTGTGTGAGGTCACTCCTCAATCCCAGGCTTCACCACTGTGCTTAACTGGGCCCCCATGGGAGCAGGACAGGGTCACCTGCCTACCTCCTCTCCATGACACCAAATGAGCTGGTTCCAACTTTATATATTTCTGGCTTTGAAAAAAAAAAAACTCTTTTGCAAACCTGTTTGTTATGTGGGTGTGCGATTCCAAAACATCTCCCATATTGAGTGGGATTTGAATAGATGTACCTCATGCACAGGCTTTAGAGGTCCTGTGAAGAGGCTCAAAGGTGGTACGAGGGGTGAGGAGAAACCCAAAAAAGGTTTGTTCAGATCCTGTATGATCCCCTCACCCTTTTAGCAGCTTGAACTCATCCTCTGAAGGCCGGACTGCAACATGACTGAAGTTACTTGCTCCCTCCCCCCAGTTAACCCCACCCTTCCGAAGCCTCTGACACTGGGAGAAGCTGATAGGTAACCTGTCAAAGTGATACTCCTAATGATGTCCACAGAGAGCAGAAGACACAAAGGGAAGAGATGTCTGATTCGTGCAACGTGGTTCATCTCTGCATAGACAGAGTTCTCCAAAAAAAAAAAAATGGCACCTTTCAGTCACACCCCCAACCCCACAACTGCCTCAGCACCAGCCCAATCCAGTTTAACTATTCAGTCGTGTTCCGATCCGGTTCGGTCCAATTCAGTTAGGTCCAGTGCTAGACATCGGTACTGATGCTGCAGCTGCGCGTGAACATCTCGCGCATGGTGACGGATCTTGTCAGGTTGAGCTTGCTGGCCGATGCTAGCGGGTGCAGGGCCTGCGGGTGCAAGGACTGCGGGTGCAAGGCTTGTGGGTGCGCGTACCTAGGCACGGGCATCTCCACGGGCAGCTGCAGTTCCTGCTGCTGCACTGCACGGTAACTGAGGCGCTCGCCGCCGTTGCGCAGGCCCTCGGGCGGCTGCAGGTAGAAGGGCAGCTCGTAGCGCGACGTGCACGATGGGCAGAAGGTGTGCGAGCGCGTCAGCTTGCGCGTCACGGGGGGCGTGAACAGGGCCACTGGGCCATTGGCCGTGGCAATGGCGCCACCGCCGCCGACCCCGATGCCGTGGGTGGCCGTTGCCGTGGCTGCAGATGCCGCCAGCAGGTTGTGGTTGGAATGCACGGGCGGGAGGCGGGACGTCACGGCGAAGTCGGGCTCCTCCTCCTCCGACTCCGACTCCTCCTTCTTACAGCAATAATACTGACAGGAGCAAAGGAGAGATAGAGAGAGAAAGATAGAGAGAGGGAGAGAGGGGGGGGGGGGGTGGGCGGGAAAGCAGAGAAAGCGCGATAGACAGAGAGATATAGAGAGAGCAGTTTGAGATTGTGACGTTATAGCCTATGAACATACAGTCATTTTCTTCATACATCCACTCAACACAAACCCAGGAAGACCAACAGAGGGGAGGAGATAGGAAACGATTACATTTATAGGGATGAGGGGAGGGCAGCACTGGTCTATAAATCAGACCTCCTATGCACTGAACTAAACTACTTAGCTGAGCGCTAAGAGCTATGCTACTGCTGACACTGCTATAACTGTGGCTTTATCCTCCTCTTTGTCTTGTCATTGGCTTTCACTCTGCCCTGCATTAAAGTCCTACTGTTGAGAATTAAACTAGCCCAGCTGATTCAGTCACTTTGTGGCCTACAGTCACACCTATTCATTCAAACGCGTACATCATAATCACTTCGCCTCATGATCATTACAGTTGCAGAAGAGTTGAAGAGGTCACTGCTGTGTTTTTGGTTTGGTTGTTGTTTTTGTTTTTTTTGTTTCTTTTTTTGGGGGGTGGGTCCTGCAGTATTAACATCTCTGGGTTTAGAGCGTTCAAACGTTTAATGTGAAATTAAATGCAGGGGAAACTGTTTGGCGCGCATTAAACTAGGTCGTGCTTGTAAAGTTAATTGAATTGAGTAGAGGGCTTGGCAATGAGGCTGAGAGAAGCACAGTGTGTGTATGTATGTGTGCTTGAAAGAGGAAGAGAGAGAGGAAGAGAGGGAGAGACAGGGAGAGAGAGAGAGATGTGTTATCTCTCTGCATTGTTACGTGACTGAAGAAGTGCAGAGCCCAAGCGGTGGCTAGCTGAGTGAAATTGGAATGGATGGAGTTTTAATTAGATGGCGCTGAGCAGCGAGTCTCTAAAAGCCATCTCACACTCTCCGTCAATGTATCCCCTCTCTCTCTCTCTCTCTCTCTCTCTCTCTCTCTCTCTCTCTTTCTTTCTCCATCTTACACTTTCCGTCAATGTATCCCCTCTCTCTCTCTCTCTCTCTTTCTCTTAATCTCACATTCTCCGTCAATGTATCCCCCCTCTCTCTCTCTCTCTCCATCTCACACACTCCGTCAATGTATCCCCTCTGTCTCTCTCTCTCTTCACACTCTACCTCTCCACTCAAACACCTGTCACATGTGTGTGTGCCTGTATGGACAGCAACACCGTAAACCGCCACTTTGGACAAGAGCAGGTCTACTCACGCATTCGGTGTGTGACATGTATGGCCTGGCACACACACACACACACACACACACACACACACACACACAGGATGATAAAGAGGCCAGTAGGGAATTACGTGACACAAAAGCATAAGGGTACTTCTTGCTGGTGTTTGTGTGTGTGTGTGTGTGTGTGTGTGTTGGGGGACTATTAAAGTAGGCTATGCATGACAGGGACACAGATACATGCTTATCTGTGAGTGTGTGGGCCAACCTAGCACTTCCCGTTCCTAGCCCTGTTTTTTACCCTCTCATTTGGGTCTACACTTTTCCGGGGTCTGCGCTGGATTCCACCATTGGCCCTGTCAGGCTGGACTCGCCTGTTTCCTGTTTCGTCTCATTAGGGACTGCTTTTAACCATGTCTTGCCTTGCTGTCGTCGCTGGATTAGCACACTGATATTCTTGAGCCACAAATCCAGTTATGTTTGGACCTGGACTTTCTCCGCCAGGACTCTGTTCTGCAGTGTTTTTGACTCTGTTTTGCTGTTTTTGACCTGATTTATGGACTAAGCCAGGGTTGTAGGTACATCAGCCTTTTGTTTTGTTTCCCCCCCTTTGTCTATTTCACGTCTGCCTGTTTAATGACCATTGCCTGCCTCTTGCCAGCTGTTTCATGGTTTTGCCCTGTCTGCCTGTCTGCCTGGTTTTTGACTTTAGATTGCCTGAAGATTACTTGTCTGCCCTTGTGTTTCTGCCATTTGCCTGGTTCATTAACAAACTCTTTTTTCCTTACTCCTGTCTGCTCTTCTTTTGGGTCCTTGTACACCACACCCTGACAGTGTGTGTGTGTGTGTGTGTGTGTGTGTGTGTGTGTGTGTGTGTGTGTGTGTGTGTGTGTGTGTGTGTGTGTGTGTGTGTGTGTGTGTGTGTGTGTGTGTGTGTGTGTGTGTGTGTGTGTGTGTGTGTGTGTGTGTGTGTGTGTCTGTGGGAGATTGGGGCAGGGATCTTACCTGCAGCCTACAGTAGCACAGTACAGCAATGATACATAGTAAGATAACTGTTGCTAAAATTCCTCCTGTGATGACCACTGTCCCGGCTGTCATTCGAAATCCTCTCCATCAACACCCTGAGAGAGAGAAAGAGAGAGATCGAGAGAGAGAGAGAGAGAGAGAGAGAGAGAGAGAAAAAAAAGAGAGAGAGGGAGGTAATTATGCTAAAGGGAAAGGCAAACTCATGCACCATTGGTAATGATTATACATAATACATCTTTGTATTGACAAAGAAGTCATGACTTCACCAGCACTGTTACAACACTGTTATGTCCATGGTTCTCATCTACATAATCACCATCAACCAGTTACACAGTCATCTGAAAAGAAGATGACAAGGAAGGAGGATGGAATGAAAGGAGGGAGAGGAGGGATTAAGGAAGAATGAAAGAAAGAAGAAAAGCGTGAATGTGACAAGGGTCAAAAGTAGACAGAGAGGAAATATGATGTAGACAAAGAGTGATTGAAGAGAATGGCCAGGAAGGAAAACATTGAGGAATGAATGATGAAGAGGGAGAGGGAGAGAGAGAGAGGAGGAGGAAGAGAAGAAAAAGGAAAGGGTGGCAGGGCTAGTAGAGGGGAGAGGAAGAGTTACAGTAGAGAAAAGTAGACAGAAGGAGGGAGGGGGGAGAGAGAAGGAGGGTGGCAGGTCAGATCATGGTGAATTGAAGGGTAAAAAGGTGGAACGATAGCATCGGCTAAAGAAGGACACACACACAGATAGGCTGGGCTGGGCGGGACTTCAAAAAAGTACCAATACAAAAGACAAAGTGCTGGAGCAGAAAGATAAACAAATGGACGGAGGAGGTGGAGATCTGATTTGTGGGGGAGAGGTCATGACCTTTTAGATGGCACAGAGCGATGGGAGCATGACCTCTAGGCACAGCTGACTGACCCTTGCACCTTGCTCTAATGTCATGGCGACCTGACAAATGTGCTCATCGGCGTAGTGTGTGTGTGCGTAGTAGTGCTTGTCGATGTTATTGAGCAAGGATCCATCTACTCCCATTCTTCTTGGTGCTTTTGTGATGCTCCATTCGCAACAGTGGAGCCAGTCAACAGTGAGCTGTGGTGCTCCAGGCTGACCAATCTCATGCAAATATTTTTTGGGCAAAATACTTTTATTTTGGAAAAAATGTTTGTTGCTATTTCTGCTATATTTGCGGGCAAAAAAACTCCACCATCAGTTTAGTTATATTTCTCATAACATTTCAGGCACAGTCATTAATCAAACCTTTTTTTTTTTTGTCAGATGGGACATCCGTCATTGAGGATCACACAAAATCACACAGAATCTCACATCTCAGCACGGCCCCTGTGCGAGGCTATGAAGAGGGACAGCGGGAACACGTTGTGAAGCGAAGCAGCTCACCAGGGAGTGGGGAAGATAAATAGGGTCGCGCCGCTGCACTTCAGTGCCTGATGATAATGAGTCAAGGCTTTTTCAGCTAAACACACTGATCGGGGGTAATGTCCTGTCCTCGTCCTGTCGGGGAGTGGGAGCTGAAGGTGAAATAGATGGAAACACACATGCACACAAGTACTCAGTGCACTCTTCTATCACATCTGTACAGGCATACACACACACACACACACACACACACACACACACACACACACACACACACACAAACACGAACATAATTGCACACACACTGTACAGACCAACAGACAGTTACTGAACCACACTGAGCCACTGATCCTCTGACACCAACACAGACACCCTCATCCAAGTTGGTTTTTCTTTAATATTATTCAACCAATGCATCTTTCTGCTTTGATGTTTTTGTCAGCACAACGTAGAGGGCAGCTGGTCAAAACAGACCCCCCCCCCCCCCCCCCCCCGCCAACATCACCACATAGTCCACCACCTCCCTTCCCTCCACAAACCACCCCTTTCATTTCACAGCTCACCTCCTCTCCATCTCTCCCCCCTTTCTGAGCGCAGACGTCTGGGCCAATGAGATGGGCTGTCTGCGAGTGCTATGTACCTACCCGCTGGAATCAAATCAGACAGATTTAATCTAATCCTGTCCAGTGCCCAAATGTAATCAATTGATCTGCGCTCTGGGCTGGAGGAGCGGCACAAACTGGTTGGTGTGCTCGTCTCTCCCAAGAGGCCGACCAGGGTCCGTCGTCCGCTGTTACCAACATGGAGAGGAATCTGGTGATCTGTCGTTCATATGAGTCAAGGAGGGAGGCTCTCAGAAAAAGTGTAACACAGTGCATTATGAGAGGAGAAATAATTGCCACTCCATTTGAGAGGAGGAAGGTTCTATGTGCCATTTTTAATGGTAACAACAACAGCAATTACCAATATGCACGCACACACACACACACACACACACACACACACACACACGTTGAAACACACATTCACACACACACACACACACACACACACACATTGAAACACACACACACACACACACATTAATAGCACTTAACAATGCACAAAACTGACCTGTATTTGTCTCTCTGTTGTGTTATATGTCTTGTGTTTTTATAGTGTAAATATGTATATATTAGTGCTGTCAGTTTAACGCGTTATTAACGGCGTTAACGCAAACCCATTTTAACGCGGTTAATTTTTTTATCGCGAGATTAACGCGATTTTTTTTTATACTTTTAAAAAAAAAAAAAAAAAATTTAAATTAACATTCTTTTTGGCCTCGCAAACTGTGTAGTAGGCTAACGTTACAGTTTGAGTAAATGCTGAGCGCGATACGGCGAAATGGATGATAAAAAGCTTCTGAATGGAAAGTTTACTTTTAAAAGTTGTGTTGTGCAAAAGAAGCGAGCTTCACTGTTGTCTGAAAATGTCAACAGGCAGCTGGCTGAAAGCAAAGAAGTAGTAGGCTTACCTTTTATTGGTAACCTAACTGTTACGGTTCATTGTTTCTGAAATAAGAGGCCTGACTGCTATGTTCCCAGCAAACTTGAAAAAAAGAAAATATTAAGCCATGGTTTAACCGCACTATAGGCTGAGTCCTTGTTTACCTGAAATGTGCACTTTATAATTTTATTTTGTACCGCCCTGTTTGGCAATGTTGGTTTTCAATAAAATAAAACATTTGCTTAAAGCAAGCCAATCCACTTTTCCATGTTGATAAGGGCATTAAAATAAAAATAAAATGATGGAAAAAATAAATAAACGAAGGGACATTTAGAATAGATACAAATTTGCGATTAATCGCAATTAATTTTGAGTTAACTATGACATAAATGCGATTAATCGCGATTAAATATTTTAATCGTTTGACAGCACTAGTATATATATATATGTTCAATCTATATTTGCATGACAAATAAATATATATTCTATTCTACATTGAAACACACAGACACACACACATACATTGAAACACACACACACACACACACATTGAAACACACACACACACACACATACATTGAAACACACATACACACACACATTCACACACACACACACACACACACACATACACATGCATGCACAAGCACGTTAACACACGTTAACATACTAGAGTTGTACAGATATCTGTATCTGTTCAACCAACAAAATAATCTGTATCTGTACTTGGATAGACTGGAAGTAGGTGTGGTTTATATCAGAAGTCACATTCAATGACTGTATGCAAATGTTGTATTTTCTAACCTAATATTGATTGGCAATGCAATTATTGTGCCTTCAAAGCATCAAATTGATTTAATATTGGTGTATAATTAATTATGAAATATATTTTCATATTTTCATCCTGTACTTTTCTCTCCCTTTTTTTATTCTAATTTTAAACTAAACTAAAGTTTTATGGACTGTCAGAACCCCACCACCGCCCCCCTTTTAACTGAGGGACACTGAACGGAAAAGACTGTTTTTAAAAATCTGTTTAAAAATTCTGTTTAGCATGGAAATAGAAACTTTTTACAGTAATGATATCAACAAAAACATCTTTCAGTTGAAAGGAAAAATCTTAAATTACAATAAAACTTGATGTGTCAACAACTGCAGTTTGCTAGGAAAATGTGAAATACTACTTTACAACCGTAGAGTCCATTGCTAGCTTCACACGGTCACTTGAACTTGTTGCTGCCTGTTTAAATAACCATGAAATACTTGTTGTTTTGGACGTTAAGTCAAAATTCCTATGGCTCATACATACAGCATATTACATCTCAACCAGATTCATATTTTGACGAGGTAAAACATAATTTGTTTCTTTTCAATATTTCAATTTTGTTTTGTTAACTGGAGGAAATGAACACATACAACTACAAACTAGAGGTTCTAAGCTTCATTTTGATGTATAGGTTGTAGGGGTTTGAAAGAAATCCAGCTGCCACAGGCTTTTGTCTTGCTAGCCCCCGTTCATGATGCCTCCTCCTCCTGGATGTGAGAGTTTCTCTGCAGGGATGGCTGAGAACGGTCATATCTCAACCCGCTGGCCGCTGACTCAGAGGGAGCGACTAAAGAATATAGCAATTACTTTTCAATAATGTGTAGTAAATGAAATAACTAGATGGTGAAATCAAAGTCCTATGTTGCAAACAGAATAGGCTTTTTCATCATGTGGACATCCACAATGATATAAATCGAATTGAAGAAACGGCTGACGCACAGACATGGTAATCATGGAGCTCCCCCCCCCCACCCCCCAGAACTTCAGATAGAAGAAATATCTGTTTCCATTGCATTATTTGTACTTTCCCGAATAACAAATTCGGATTCAGGTACATCCCTAGTACATACACACACACACACGCACAGAGACCCCCCCCCCCCCCACACACCACACACACACTAACTCAATAAGCTCCAAACAGGCCATCTATTACCTTAGCTCAGGCAAATGGACTGTGGCTGAGGCCTGTCCCCTGGGGAGTTCCTAATTAGATCGCACCGTGAGGAATGTGTTGCAGTAACACGACGTGTAGCCTGAATTATTTACTGAACACGCACACCGAGTCACAGACTACAGGGCACGGAGACTGGCTTCACGGGACGGCCACGCCACCGAGACACAACGCTGTTCAGCAACAATGGAGAAGTCTTGTCGGGAAGAAAATGAGTTCTGTGTGCTGTCAACACAACACATACGGGCAACACGCGTGGTGAAGCAGCACGCCATGCGGCCCACCTTATAGAAACCCTATGACACAAACGCTACATGGCCAAAATATGGGGATATTTATTTAATATGTAAAAAATGTGTCTTATCTAGACTAGGTTCATATATTGTAAAAAATTACTAACTGTAAAGACAACACCTAGTCCTAATTATATTCCAAATACATTTTGTAACTCAAGTTTTGTGGTTCTAAACTGAGATAAACTTTGCTGAAAATAAAGATGGTGATTTCCTTGAATAATAGACTTGACCTCTGATGACACTGGAGGAGAATCTTGAAGGAGTTTAATCATTCACAGATAAGATAGAACTACATGCACTGTGAAAATCTCTCATCAGCCACTTTTTTATCTGTGCTAGATTATGGTGACCTATTGTACATGCACACCTCTGCTCAGTGTCTTCATAAGGTTGACACAGCATACCATGCTTCCTTGAGGTTCATTACAAACTGTAAAGCTCTGACTCACCACTGTGAGCTATACTCTCGGGTAGGATGGCCTGCTCTGGCCACTCGTAGGTTCTGTCACTGGTACTCCTTTATATATAAGGCAATACTTGGTCTGCTCCCATACTACCTATGTGTCCTAATCAAGCAGAAAAGTGCCGGCAACTACTCTTTGCGTTCGCAGGACTGTTTTATGCTAACTGTCCCAAATGCCCGTACAGAAATAGGAAAGAGGGCTTTTGTGTATTCTGCTCCCTCGGCATGGAATATCTTGCAAAAGGTCTTGAAACTAAATGATTTCATCTCGCTTAATGCTTTTAAACTCAAAATGAAAAAAATTGAGACAGATTCTTTAAGATGTAAATGTTTTTAATGTACCTGGCTACGACCCTAACTCCTAAATGTTGTCTTCTTTTGTGTTTCTGTCTCTAACTATGTTTGTATGTATGCTGCTGCCTGTCTTGGCCAGGTCTCCCTTGAAAAAGAGATTCTTAATCTCAATGGGTTTTCTCCTGGTTAAATAAAGGTTAAATAAAAAGTATGCTAGGAAAGTGTTGGGTGAGCCTTTGGGTGCAGATGTTGTCCTTTCATCTTCTCAGATGTCTCCAACCAGCTCCAAGATGGCTCTGCACACACTCTGACGAAAGAAGCCCACAATTATACCCCTAAAGAGGCGTAAATCATCACATATAAATTCGGAAGCTGACCATATTTGGGGGTGAACAAATCATTTTCTAGATTAGATATCCTCTCTGAAGGTCAACACCAGGAGCCAGAGGCTCAGAGCCAGAGATGTTGTTTGCATCTATCTGAAAATCCAGAGACGCCTAGCGTAGCCTGTGACTCACAAACTCATATATACCTGAGAGGCTATCGTGACACAAGCAAAACATGTGCAAAGAATAGTTCATCTTAGCAGCAGTCATGGCCACAGCGACGCAAAGTACCCTTTACATTTGAAGAGGTAGTCACGCATATGAGGTAGAACTATTTCGACCTAAACCCGTGTACATGGAGCTTCCTTTAGAAACAGTACCAACGTCTCACAATAGTAAGTAGTAAATACCAAAGGACACTTAACATAAACTGGGTCCAAACGCGATATGACAAAGCATGTCTGTGCGACATCATCAGACGTCAGCGGAGGTAATGTGGTGTGACAGACTGAGCCGAAGACAGCAGCGCTGGTGCGCAACGACTCCGGACGGAAATAAATGTTTGGATTCGGGGATGCGGGAGGGCAGCTGAAGGATTTGTTCCGTGAATGTCATTGGTGACGTGGTGACCCGCGAGCACCCATGACTCCAGAGCCTGTGGGGGCGCTGGCCTGGCTCTGCTGAGCCAAGGCGAGAGGCCATTTTTGTGTAAGGACATTTCTGTCAGTGGCATCACACCACACACAGAATCTTAGAGTCACTAGCTGAGATTAACGTAGAGTCGCTTGTAATCAAACACAATAAAGAAAGAAACAGTAGAGTGAACATCACACGTAACAGATACACATACGTGTGGATGAACTGCTGGCTGTGCATATGATTGTGTGCTCCACTACAGTGGTACCGTTTACATCCAAAGCCAAGCACAAAGTCAAACACCTAATCATTAACCTACACACACTCACACTCACACTCACACTCACACTCACACTCACATTCACTCTCACTCTCACTCTCACTCTCACACACACACACACACACACACAGTCTCATAAATGCGCTCACACTGCAGGCTTAGAGAGCCTTTGTTGTGAACGTGCAGCACAAAACCACAGGAACAGAAGTACTGCACACAAATCA
This sequence comes from Clupea harengus, assembly GCF_900700415.2. NCBI lineage: Eukaryota > Metazoa > Chordata > Actinopteri > Clupeiformes > Clupeidae > Clupea > Clupea harengus. Next base: position 17,234,807 of record NC_045163.1, on the reverse strand, counting down.
CACGAGAACCCTTCTCCTGAGGGCTCATCACTTCCTCCCAGTTCAATCACTCTGTTCTCCCTGATTTCCCTCACACACACACACACACACACACACACACACACACACACACACACACACACACACACACACACACACACACACACACACACACACACACACACACACACAAACACACACACACACACACAGAGACACACGTACACAATATCACACACAAGCATACATACAGATACTCACACACAAATAGACATACACACATACAGATACACACACACGCACACACACACACACACACACACACACACACAGACTGAGCTCCGGCAGCAGCCTCTTCCTTTCCCCTCGGCAGGCGAGCGAGCGAGCGAGCGGGTGCTTAAACACCCCAACATTTACACATCACCAGATTGCTGACGCATCACCGTGGTAAATCGCCCTGATTTATCCTTGCCTCGTCAACCGCAGCGACCCCTGGCTGGCCACGCTACCGCTGGCCCCTGAGCAGGACATATGTGGATGGCCACCACTGCATACGCTGACAGGCTTTATTGGAATTGATTAACCCCTTCTCTGCCAGAGAGTGGATGCAGTGACTGGAGGAGGTTGCATGTAATGATGAATAAAGGCAAGGATCAGTTGGCCTTGGTGTCAAGGAGGAGAAGGAGGACGAGGAGGAGGAAATTAAGTGGAAGAAGATGATGATGATGATGATGATGAAGATTAGGATGATTATTATGATGATGATGGCCATGATGATGATGGTGATTGTGATGGTGATGGAGATGATGATGATGACGATACGATAACAAAGGAGGGCAGACTGGAAAAGAGGAAGACAAACAAGAAGGTGAAAAGATGAAGAAACGACAACCCTCTCAACGGTGCACATTTTTACTTTATACTGACTACATGTTATGACATAGTTGAACATTCCCATGGATGCTCAGATCACAGCTGGCAGGCACACCTACTGTACTGTGTGAAGAGCGTTGGCATTTTAGAAAGAGGGCAAGCAACACACACCTGCGTGGACACATCGTCCCTGTCAGTGGATTTCATCTTTTGAAATGAGCTTCCAGAGGTGTGTGGTAACCATCCACCTGTAAATGTGAATGCGTGCCTGACATATGTGCAGTGACATTTTAAGGCAAACAGCTGGGGCTGAAAACACACGCTGTTGAAATGACAACGTGACAGGGCAGCGTGTACACAACGTGACATTGCATCCGTTTTAGTTTCCATTCACGAGTCTGTGTCACACATTGATGTAGGCTAGATGTCTGCATGTCCACACACACAAAACACAGAGGAATATACAAATGGACACACATAAACACACACACACACACACACACACACACACACACACACACACACACACACACACACACACACACACACACACACAAATGGACACACATGCACACATGCAGACTCACACATATGCATAACTGTATGCACACATACACACATCTGCACTTATAGTACATGCACATACACACACACACACACACAAAGACACACACACTTATTGGCACAGCTGCATACAACAGGCGTTGGATACTCTACCGTCTCTCTCTCTCCCTCTCCCTCTCTCTCTCTCCCTCTCTCTCTCACTCTACCCACCAATGCAATCATGACAGTCTGTCTGGATGCTTAACCCACAGGCGCACACACCTCATGTCCCTCCTCTCTCATTCACAACACACACACACACACACACACACACACACACACACACACACACACACACAGACACACACACACAAACTTTCATGAGTCTGAAGGACCATACGCTTCCGGCCCACTCTTCGGCGCCGACATTCAGAGCCAACAGAAAAGAAACACTGTACCCATAGCAACGCCGTGGATACAGTACCTGTAATAAGTCTCTTGGCTGACTGAGCACGAGAGAGAGAGGGAACGAGAGATACAGAAAATGACAGAGAAAGAGAAAGAAAGCAGTGAGAAAAGAGACAAGGATGAAAAGGAGAATAAAGACGATGTGACAGAGCAAGGGAAAGGGAGAAATGAGAAAGAGCGGGAGGCTGAAAGAGAAGAAATAGTTAAGACAGGAAGGGTAAGAGAGTGAGGATTAGAGTGAGATACAAAAGAAGAAGAGAGAAAATGGAGGGAGAGAATTAGAGAGCGAGAGAGAAACAGCAAGAGAGTGAGAGAGAGAAAGGGGGGGGGGACTGTGTAAAGACGCTGTCATGGTTACCGAACAATATTGAAATCCTTGTAAATATGTGAAGCAGGATTGAAAGCATTATTGCCTGTTTGATATGGAAAGCAAATGCTTTGAAAAAGCTCTGAAGGCAGAATGCAGTGCGTGCCTGGTGTATGCAGAGGTTCTGTTGGGCCGCTCACTGACCGCTTACTAGTGTTGTTTCACCAGCCTTTATGAAGTGAACTACGCCTAGGCCACCAGGCGCCATCTTAAAAGTTACCACACTGAGCAAAGTTTGCAAGGCACGGCCGCTTTGATTGCCCGTAGTTGTTTAAGACAAGGACACGTTGGATAGTAAACTCACTGACCCAGTATGTGTTTGTGTGTGTGGGTGTGTGTGTGTGTGTGTGTGTGTGTGTGTGTGTGTGTGTGTGTGTGTGTATGTATGTATGTGTGTATGTCGACATGTGCCTGTGAGCACACGGGTGTGTGTGCTTGGGTGTGTGGGTGTGTGTGTGTGTGCAAACAATGAATAGAGCATGGGTTAAAACACCAAACACGCACCATTCTCCCTCTCAGATATTCAGTGACCATATGATCCAACCTACATACACAGCAACGTCCATTTATCACGACATGCCAAGGTCACCACACACACACAAAAAAGAAAAAAAGAAAACACCGCAGCAGACATGAGCATTCCTGAGAGGAAAGGCCTGCAGGCGAGAGAGGGCAGAAAACTGCTTGAGTGTAGTTTTGCCCTCAAGATAAAAACAGCTTCTCCTGAATGGCAGTGAGAGACTCTTTGTTTTGTTTTTTTTCATTCCTCCACCACACTCAACAGTAGTGAAGAAGTCACTTCTGATACAGACAGAGACGCCGCCCGGCAAGAAGAGCGCTGGGGAACGGCCTCAGGTTTTGTCAAGTCAGTGATTGTCGGATGATCGTGATTAATTTCGCTGTTGAGTGGAGGAAAAATTGAAAAAAAGATCTACCCTCGTCTTTTAAAAACTTTCGCCATTCGTGCAGAGCAATTGTGCTCTTAACTGAGCCATCCATCAAAGTTATGTGTCTTTCCATCTGAGAATGGATGGACTGTTATCCAAGTAGTAACTTTAGAGTGCAGCGCTGGCTGCTCTAATGTCCTATTGTGTATTCTCACCAGATGACCACGGACACTTCTTCAGCAATAGGGAGTAGCTGAGTCATCAGGAACTAATGGTTCCAGTGGACAAAGTGTCTGTTGAATTAGATCCTTTAGATACCCATCATCAACAATCCTTGACACAGGAACTTTTATAGTTCTTCAAGAATTTCTGGTCCCAGGTTTTATTAGGAGCCCTTCCTTACATAAGTCAAAAATATCACGTACTTAGTACTCAGTTACGTATTACATATAACTACTATATCATTTCATATGACTAAATGTAACATTAATCCAATATACAACTCTCAAACATCATATTAAAAAGAAGCCAGAGGCAACCTGTTCACTGTTCACCCAATTTATGGTCGTCATTTTACGCAGACACACAGACACGCAGAGCCCTCTCCGTCGTTGCAAACCCTCTCCGAGCACCTCTCCGTGGACTGACGTGCACCTCCCAAATTTTGTAACTATCCGTCGAAATGACGGAGAGCCCACGGAGACCCCAGGGCTGTGATTGGTCCAATCCATGCTGTTTACGTTGTGGCTCAGACACCTCGCAAATCCCATCAGACGTATTTTTCAGACACAATCACGGAGTTTTTACATTGCACAGTGTCTATTTCTCGGTAACTTAAAAAAAATCTAAGCAAAAAAAAGTCAAACAAACAACTTTTATGTACAAATACGACCATCTACAGAGTTAAGTCCGCCATCTTTTTTATTGAATTGCTCTGCGACACCCATCAACCGACGGCGAACTATAAAGGTTCACTAGTCCGTCGAAGCAACTGCGTGGCCAGTTGTAGAATGCAGTCGTAGAAGCATATTCCGGCCTTTACACAGTCACATTTGCAAAACTGTAGAATGAATAATCTAATCAAGATGACAGAACCAATCACGGTGCATTGTCAACTACACAAGTGGAAGTGCAAGTAAACCCACTGAAAGGCAAAGCTCAAGTTTCCATTGATGATGATGATGATGATGGATATTTTACTAATCCATTCTGAGTTTTCACTATTAGCTCTCTCTTATGTGTTTCCCACAGACGAACTAACTAACATTTGGAGTTCATCTTGAAGTCTTCAGAAGCATTTAATTATGGAAATACACATTCCAGTTAATTCATGGTCAACCCTATTACCGGTTATCATTCATGGTAATATTTATACAAGTGAAAACATTTCACATCTGCAGCAGGCATCTGTAAACTAAAGAAGCCTTTAAAGGAATTAGCGAGTGAGTGCCTTCTTTCATGGTGCTTTCATGTTGTTGTTCAAAGTGTGTGTTTTAAAAGTCTTTTTCATAAACAACCCCTTCCACCTCCACCAGCCCCCCCCCCCCCCACCCCCACCCCTAGGCCTGTAGACAGCTACTGGCTTAAACCTGCTGCTTGACAAAAACTGTGAAACTGCAAAATGAATCATGAATCCTCATGAAACGAACTGTGGAAGAAAAAAATATAATAATGAATCGCCATGAATCAAAAAGCGCTTGGCCCTTCTCTGATTGAGTTCCCCTTTTGAGATGATTTTCAAAGCCGTCTTTCAGTGACACACCACACACCAGTATCTTCACGAATACCTGAAGACTTACAGGGCTGGTTCTACAATCAGGTAGGCATGGTACGTCTGCAGAAGGTGGAGAAAACCGGCTGAACCCCATAGTTATTGGATCACTTATGGCACGTGTAATACTGAAAAATCCAACAGGCAAAGGAGCAACCTCGTGCTCCGAGAAGCTCAATAAATCAATATTTTATTGCCGCTACTGTATTGTAGCTACAGCGACAGACGGATGCATTTTAGCTTAAGCCGTCATCAGCATCAGAGGAATACCAATAAGCCCAGTCTTTTAAAGGCAACTTGCCATCACTTCACCATCTAAGTCAATATACCTATTATAAACACAGAGCATACACTTAAATCATGCAGATACATCTAAAGACGAATCCACAGGCTAACCGAAAATTTCTCATTGCGGAGCAGTCCGCGATTCTAATCCAATAGACTTTTAGTCAAATTCAGAGACTCGTTCCTCACAGCCCTCTAGCCGGCTGTTCAGAAAAACTCCGGTGTTCGTACACAGTCCTGGCTCTGTAAAGGGGAAACAAATACAGTGGCTCGGACTGAGCCATAAACAATTCCAACCAATCAACACGTTCCTTCAGGAGCACGGAAGTAGTGCAGTTTGATTGGCTGCTCAGCTGAAATATCAATAACCTTTAGCCAAAATCTACTCTAACTTTAAGACGTGTTAAGGAGCTGATGCATCCAGACTGCCTCACTTAGGAGTAGGCGTTTGCTTGCACAAGATGTAGCACTGCCAAATCAGTCCCAGACCTGGGCCAGATGCCAGTCAAATCCAGTCCAGGAGCAACTCAAGTGAGGTGCAGCTAGTGTCCAGGCATGTTTATTTTCCCCTTATTGCTATTTGACTTGATTGTACACACACATTCCCTAGGGAGTGCAACACACCTGAGCGCAAGGATACGTATTCACACACACATACACATTCAAACACACACACATACATACTAACACACACACACACACACACACACACACACATACATACACACACACACACACACACACACACACACACACATACATACTAACACACACACACACACACACACATTCGTCTAGGTAGTGCAACACACATGAGCGCAAGCATACATACTCTCACACACACACACACACATACACACTCACAAGTTGCAGGATAAAGAGGGATAAGAAACCTGACCACAGAATCTGAATTAAAGGAGCATTATGGAGTTTTGGTGTCAAACTAGCAAGCTACCTACCTAAAACGCATACAAAAACCTTAGAAACACCACCCACAGCCCAGCTGGCACTGATAAAAGCTTGCTTACATGCTAGCTGGTATCTTTTGGTGATATTGTTGGCGATATTGTTGTCCTGTGAAGGCTTTTCTCATATTTCCGTAGGGTGATTCGACCCAAGCAACAAATCTACATAATGTATATCCTGGATGGCTAGTCATCACAACAGGTGTGTTTATCTGTCCTTCATATGACCATATACCATCAAAATCAACTTGAAAATGATACCAAAAGTAGTTTCCAATAAAAAAAACACCTCAAAAAGTGGCAAATTGTTCTCTAATGTTGCTTTACAGTTTTTCTCGATTGCTTTGGCACATTTTTCCATTCACTGTTTACTTTTTCAAAACAGCTCACACACAGCCCTTAACAGAAGCTGAAATGACCAAAACACTATATGATGTTTGCAGAATGACACCACCTTCTCAAAACTCATCGCACACCCATCAAAACCAAACATTTCCATCAAAACCTACAATTTGTGCTCAATTGAAAATGTATGTTTTTTCATTTATTTAACAATGGATAACAAAATTCAAACTACAGCTATCAATATCAACCTCTGTAACCATCACTTCAACTTTTGTGCAACACCCTCACAGTATTGACTATTTTACCACTGCCAACATACTACAATTTGGGTTTTGTACTGAGCACTCTTACTTAGGGAATATACTGTCAGAAAGTATTTGAAATCTGAAGATTTGTATACAGTAAAATATTGTAGTTCTGTTTTTGTATTGCTAAACACTATAAAATATATTCTAAACAAGGACCTGTCAACACCATTGATTTAGATTTGCTCTACTGTGTACAAAATGGCAAACATTCTGACACAAAAATATTTTTTCACATTACATGTATATTCTGTATGCAGTCAAAATGACAGGTTTCAATATACAGTAAAAAGGTCAAATCTGTTCTGCGAATCTGTGAACATTCTCCCCCTGCCACCAGTGTGGGCCAGTGTGTTGATTCTGTAAAAATAGTGTAATAGGCTATAAATACTGTACATAAAGTGTAATATAAAGTAATCAGAATTCGTTGTAAATTACTTTAGTGAAACTACAGTACATTGTATTGTGGCAACACACTTTACAAAAGTATAGAAATGGTTGTTGCCAAGAGTGCAAATACAATGAAACACAGTACAGTAAATTGACTGTAAAGGCCAGCAAAGTGTCATTGTCATTGCCGAACGTACAAACAATTGATGCCAGAGTATGACGGCTCAGGTTTGGCTGAACCCTTTGGCCAGCCTCTCTTATGGAGAGGTCATGATTGACTACGTGATCAATGACTCTTGCGCTAATTTCATTAGAGCATCTTACACGAATGCCACGTCCCTGACAGGGGCCCCTCTACCTCTACCACGACCTCTTCCTTGTCCTCGTCCTGGTCCTTGCTGAGGTTGTTGGTGGCGGCATCCTCGAAACATGCTTGGTATCAACTTCAATCTATTGACCTCTTTTAGAGGTTGAGAACTACTTGATTAGTTTTGCACAGAGAGTTCACACAGGTGCTGACGATATTTAGAATATAGAGAGCAGTTTCAGTAGGCTGCTACTAAGTGTCTGCAATGTGTTGACATGGTTATTCAATTAGGTTTTGTGTCTTTCTCTGGGGAAGTGTGTTAACTGTTTTGAAAAGTGTGTTAAAACTCAAAGAAATTTGTGTGAAAGCAATGAGAAGTAGTTAACCCATTCGCCAGAGAAGACTCTTGCTGTGCAGAATAGATGTGAGCATTAGATGAAGTTGACCCATGATTCGCTAAATGAGTGAAAACAATTGAGAAAAACTGTAAGAGAAAAAAAAAACAGAGCAAGAGAGGAGACGAGACGAGACGAGAGGAGAAACAAAAGAGGAAGGGAGGTGAGGAGGTGTGGAGAATACAGAAGGAGAAGAAAGCAGACGCACTGGAAGAATGGAGGAAAAGAGAAGCATCCATCATAGTCACTAGGAAGTAACACACACACATACATATCGGACAGACATGCACACACACACATACACACATTTCACAAGAATACACTCACACATAACCATACACACACAATTGTGCATGCATAAAACCCCTGCTATGACAAGGCAAGCCTTCTATTCTTTCTGCATGCATCTTTATATGTTTGTTTATGTTTTTATTCCTTTATTTAGTCAATTGACCGACATGATCAGAGTGACCTCCGTGTCTCTCAGAGGAACATAAGATCATGCCCGCTGCCACAAAATGGCATCCTGTCTCCATGGCAACAGCAAACAGGTGTCTGGCTTGATCTGGCGAGCAGCTCATGCCCACACACACCATAAGGTCATGAATCATCCCTTGATGCACGTTCCTGCAGTGGCAGTACGCAATGCATACATGAATGTATGTACATACATACTCAAAACACAGATATGCGCACAAATGAGCGCACAACCACATGCATACACACATTATATACATAAATACACATACACACACACACAGAGACAAACACACACATATATATTATACATATATGGCACACAGACATACACACATACACACAGATAGACAAACACATACATACATACATATACCATATGGCACACAGACATAGACCCCATTCACACGGTTGCGTCCGCATGCGTTGATCCGTTAAGGGCGACGGATCCCCATTCACTTTGAATGGGGTGACGTCATCTTTTGCCGAACAGAACGGAGCCACAATT
>NC_045163.1:17205942-17218442 GCF_900700415.2 Clupea harengus | reverse complement strand
GACCGTTCTTCTTACTTTCTCCAGTCTCACTGCAGCTTCCAACCTCATCTCACTCTCCCCTGACCAGCTCCTCTCAATCAGTGTGGCCCCATGTGAACCAGAATAATTACCCCAAGCTTGTTTAGGGTGTGAGACCATCAAAAAGGGGCACTGGAGAAGCTGGGTATGACCACAGAATTACAAATCTCAGCACCCAGCATCCAGCCCAACACCAAAAACTCACGAGACCACTCTCTGTTTGCCTCTGATAATGAGCTTGGGTGAGTGACACACAAAATGATCCACTTGATTTGGTGGATTTTTGGGCCTTACTGGAGGTGGTCATGTCAGTATATGAGCAGTGGCGAGCTGTGACTGAACTGGGCAGTGACACAAGTCATGGCAAGAGGTATTGATCACACTGTGATTTCTCAAGTCAACTGACTCAACTCCAGATAGGTGCGGTATCAAGCTGTGTATGAGTGTCATCAGATCATACCGCAAAGGTCAAGAGAGACATAGATATAGAAAGAAAGTGTATATCCATGTATATACTCTTTCAACTAAGTGAAGCAAAATGGTGCCATTAACACAAGACTCTCTTCCAGCACCATGGACAGCGAACAGGGCCGTCTGATAAAAGTAGGCTGCTGCTGCCCACACACCAAAGACCAGGGGGCGCGAATTATTTTTGGTCGACTCTTCACAGCGACTTACTGGTCGAACAAAGCTGATCAAGAAACACATGACATAAAGTATGCAGATAATACACCGCATCCAGTAAATGTGAACAGATCGAGTTGATGGGTATTTGTTATGAACCTCCAGTGAAACAAAAAGTGAAAGCCAGTAGTGTAACCTTTTGATCCGCCACACCAAGCATGGTCTGAAATTCCATTTTTTTGCAGACCTTATGAAAACTGTAATGGTTTAAATATGCACGCTGTATAAGCTTACCTCCAGAAACCTTAGAAATGAAGCAGATCACATAGGCAGGAGGTACGGGCTTGAGGATACTCAGCCCAAGGGCTCGGGTGAAGTTGGCAGGTGTTTCCCAGTGCCTCAGGCTGATGTTTGGGGATAGTTTGGTCGACTCTTAGTGTACCCAACGGCTTCAACATGAGGAGCACACGGAGCTAATGTCACTGTAGCCAAGCATGCCAGAAGAAGACAAAAATATTATATTTGAAAAAAAAAAAAAACGTATTTCCTTTTCAAGTTGTTGATTCCATGTAGGCTTTTCAACCGGAATAACACGCGGTGTCTAATTAAAATTACGTGTCCCGTCAAACTCTCTGAAGAGTCATTGGCGCAGTAATCCCTTTAGTAAGTTAGTCCACCACTTTCAAAAGAAATTAGCTGTCTCAACTTCACATCAGTCGTACCTCCTTTGGTGTGCTGAACATCAGTAGCAAGGGAATACAAATATTGTAACTTCCAAAAGGATGGCTGCGGCGACGATTAAAGGGCGCTCACGTATATTACAAATATCACAAGTAGGCTTTTATTTTCCACAGCGAGGTTGTTATTTAGTAGACACTCCGTCTGTTTTCGGCGAGGAAAACGAGCCCCGTGTGCGTAAGACTCCCAAACCACACGAAACAGGTGCACTCTCAGTGAAGCCCACCCGTTTGTCGGTCTGCAACTTGGAAATTACAGCTCCTCGTAACGAAGCCGTTTCCCATTATCCTGCGAGCAAGCTCAAGCCCTTCTCAGCCGTAACAACCGGGAGGAATTCGCAACCTTCCCTGGCGTATCTGCCTCGTTGACAGTCACGGACGCCTAGGGCCACCGTACGTCTGAGCAGCTAGCTGTTCCCCGGATCTTCGCGCGGAGTAATTGCAGCTGCTGATCTCGCGGGCTAAAGCCCCCTATAAATCTCCCCCGCACGCTTACGATGCGTGTGTGAAGACTGGGCGACAATTCCAGGCAGCGATGATGTTCGTCGGAGAGGTTGTAGTGGTCACATCACTGGGGAAAACGAAAAGCTAGTCTCCCAGCATTAATTAAAGCCCAGCGGAACTGCCCAAGTGTGCGCGGCAGGAGTATGAGTGATTACTTTACATTGATGGCTGGCTAAATTATCTTTTCTCATCAGTCCGAGAACTGACTATGGGCGAATGGCACATTAAACTAATTCGGACCTGAAGCGTGGAACATTTCTCAGACGGGAAAAGTAGATGGTGGTGTCTGCTGACGAACTTATGCACTCAGCCACTCCCCCAGTGCCAGAATGACAAGAGTTGTGGAGTTTATTCTGAATCTGTAGTATTTTATTTAAATGTCATACACGTTCAGTTTTGTTTTCTATTTAGTTGTGCGTAATGAAGGCCTGTAAGCTGAATGAAAATCGCAGCTGGGACCACAGAGGCAAAACGCATAAAACGGTCTGCAAGTCCTTTTCCCATTTCTCACAGCTGTTTCTCGGCCGACCGTTTGATGGAACCAGCGGTCGTTTACGGTCAACACAGCGCACATAATTCATCTCCTGTGTATCGGACATGGAGAATATTCCCCTCACTCACTCACTCACTCACACACACACACACACACACAAACACTGAGAGAGCAAAGAGAGAAGAGTCGTGATTGAATAGATGTAGAGCGGTTCTATTCAGTATGTGCATTATATAAGGAAACAAAAAGCTAGCCTTCAGCAGAAGTACATTTCTCCACACTCAAAGGGGATACCCGCTTTAACCCAAAAGCTACAGCTTGCTCAGTGAGCATTAGCAAGACATTCTAAAATATCCTCGAATATTCCCCCCACAGCAAAAATTCATTCTGTTCACATTTTATCACAAACAGATTTCCCCAAGCAGTAGACTCAAGTTAAAGTATTAATGTACCAGAACCTTAAGTACTGTACTGTAGGTCATAACAAGGAATACACCCCTTGGCATTTACTCAGGAAAGTCTATCCTTCCATTTCAACCAAAACATTTACCCAGATTTTGGGATGGCACGCTACGGTTAAACAAATGTTTACACAAAGCATCAATATGGATGGACTAGCACTGACTTCCTAGCCCTGATACCTGTGGGTATCAGTTATGTTTACAATGGCATGGCTATATAAATCAAATGTATTCAAGCTTCTGTGCAGCATCTATCTGGACTCCTAGCTGAGCACAAGCTAACTCTCCATGCTGAAAAATGTGTCTTCTCCATGCTGTCAGCAGGTGGCATAACTCCACTCTAGTCCACCTAGGACACCACTCAGACCATCCCCAAGCCCATCTTAGCTGCTCAGGTCACCTCCTTCCTGGGCATCCTTCCTGACCTGAAGGTCCTCCCTCAGTGCCCTGCTACCACAGCCCCACAGCACCAGCTGCTGCGTAAGGACGAGCCGTGGGTGTGGTCTCAAAGTGCAACTTACTTAACCTCCAGTGTTGGCTCATCTCCACCCCCACTTTCGTGACCTGTGACGCGTCAACCACAGCGATAGGGACTGTGCTGTCACAGGCTCAGGACGACATTGAGAAGCTCATTGCCTTTGCGTCCGGTGGCATACAGCATGGGATCACCTGTGGCTGGATATCTGTGATGAGCACCATGGGGTCCCCCACCACCACCTACACTCCAAATGGCCAGACCACACCACTATTGGCACTATGACCTCTCAGGTCATCATCGACTTCCTGGACTCTCTCTTCTCCCACTGGGACAATCACCGGCAACAACAGACCTCAACTGGTCACTGCAGAGTATCACTGGATCTTGCAGTGGTGCATTGAGTTTGCACTATTCTATTACGCTGCAATCATTGTGTGCATGCCTGACCGTGACCTTCCGGAAGCAGCTGGGGGTAGAGCTTAGGCCAAACTGGCAGGGGGGGCAGCCTCGAGTGGAGAGAGTGATCAGAGGGGCTTGCTTGGCTGGAGGTGGCCACATGCTGTTTAGTTTGTGTAGCTGCACACTCAGCTACACTCTCCACTTGCAACGCAATGGTAATTGCCTTAGACAGCGATAAATCATCTGATTCGAGTGACTCGCGCGCTTTGCGCGTTGTTGGTATGTTCAATCAACGGGTTGCGGATCACCTTGTCCTGCAGCGCACCGAACTTGCATGAGCTCGCCAGCCCCCATAAATTAGCCACATACCACTGCATAGACACAGTTGTAGCATCCACACATCTGTTTGCTTTCTGCATTTTCCAAACCTACCGACAGAACCAATACACTCTGAGGCACACAATGATTGCAGCACAATAGAACAACGCTAACTCAGTGTATCACTGAAGACCCAGTAAGCAGACATACCAGTGTTGTTCAAAACCTTTTAAGGCTCTTCAGGGTTGCTGCTGTGGAGTACTACACTAGTTTGCTCTAGTGGCACTCAGTGGCGCTATCTGAGATCATAAGATCTAAATTGCACCTTTTATTAAAGAACCCTTCAAAGGACCCTTTCATAATTTGGCTGGTTAGGACAAGGCTGCAGCCCTGGCTATTGTTATTGGAAAGAGATGAACTCCTGGAAAAGGAGACGAGTAGATGTCCCACACAGATAGAGACCAAGTTTCTCTTGCACCTTTAAATATGGGTGTCATTTATGCAGGGGATGCTGGGGATATGTCCCCACCACTTTTTGCGATCACCAATTCAGTCCCCATCAGTTACCTATTACACATTTCAGTTGTGATGCATGTAACATGTTTTTGAACCTATTTAGTCCTTACATTACACCAATATACCATGCCTTTCCCTGACTTAATTTGATTGATCTGTAATGTCAGTTGGGCTTGTGGCTTCACTTACAGTCATCATCACAGGGTGCAGTTGCCTGGTACAGTTGCACTATTCCAGATTTGAAGCGCATATGGCAGCTCATTCAACCGTCAGGGATGTACATTTTTTTCCAGGAAGGCATGTCATGAGAAAAATTATCATGATTTGTGCAAACATGTCCCAATGGTTGAAAACAAAACCTGTCAAATAATTTGTATGTTTGTGTGTCTGTTCCTAAGTACATCTGTCACTTAAATAGCGAGTGTATGGGCCAGGGCGGGTTCAGCGAGTCGTAATCGGCGATGCCACCTCGCACACAACCAGACCGCCTGAGCTCGGCCCAAACGCATGTGCGTCGCACTGGGCCTGGCTGTCCCCTTCCTCTGCAATGACAAACGATGACAGAACAAACTGCGGCATGACTGAGTACATGCATTTATGCGCATAAACAATGGAACGTATGCACATATGCCCTTTAAGCAGTATCCGCGGTTCCACATATTCACGACACAGGGAAGGTTTTTGCAGTCTACTTCAAGCAATCAATTACTGGATACATATCATGCATAGGGAACAATATCGAGAGTATAGATTGCATCAGGACTAGAGGACATTTGCGGGACCCTCTATGAGCTCTTAATAGCATCTAAATATTAACACATGGGTAAATCAAAAAGGGGCATCTTTGTGGCGTAATAGACTAGGAGCTGGAGTCGCAGATGTGCTGAGCACAAAAGACTTATTGTCTTGTGGCTGGATTGTGATATTGAGAAGGGCCCAACTCAGTCCCTAGTTTCTCCCCCACCACCCGACCCAGACAGCCCCCGTCTTCCAAGCTCCCCTTTTCAGCCTTGGCTTTTTTTGTTTGAGGGAGAAGGGAAAACAGGATTTTTATTGCATTAATTATTTAGCCCCCAAATATTAGAGAGGCCCGAGATTGGTCTGTGTTGCGGTGTTGCAGTGACAGGGGTAGTGAAATATTTATAAATGGAGGGAGACGGCTGGAAGAGAGGCTATTTTCCCTTCATCCGCACCCCCTATCCATCTATCCATCCATCCATCCAGCTTCTGCCCACTACACCCCCTGTGCCTCGGTCCAAATGGATCGTCCCTTGCTCTCCAGGCATGGAGAGCAGTACCCCCCTGTCTTTCAGTGGTTCTGGTCATCTGACATGTGGTATAGTACTATGATGACTGTAGGGATTTGATTGGACTTGACTGGTTTGAATGAAAGGAATAAGGCAGTAAGCTACTAGTCACTTCTAGCTACTAGTCACAAAAAAATCCTGTGTGTCACAGTGACCTCTCATGGTACAGCATATCATACAGTACCTAACTCACTGTGCTTTTCTAAATACTGTGGACATGCTCAGAGGAGTGTGTTTGTATGATCTTGCATCATAGTTCCCATAATACTGTCACACTGTCAGGTCAGGTTTTGAGTCCTTACGTATTTTATTGACAGTGCACCATATTGTATTCCATTATATTACGGTAAATCCTGCCATTGTATCAAACCATAGTATATCATATCCTACAGTACATACATCATTGTGTTTGTCCAGTATTATTAGACAATATGTGTGGTAATAATGTACACTTTATTGTATGCAGCACCTTTCTAGCAGAATACAGAATACAATCCAGAAAATGACAATTAAACACAAACGAAGAAGAATGACAATAGTGAAATTGGATATAAAACTGAACAAGGAGAGGAAATGGCATAATCATGAGTCATGGTACAGTGTGTATCACAACATGACATTATACTTTTATCATATCACAGTATATACCATAACAGTGGCCCAAGGTTCATTGGGGTGGTGAGTCATTGTTTAAAACAAATGACATTCAGATCTGTGTGTCTGGGAGACTGTTACAGATGCAGCCTGTCCTGTCCAGGCTGGTGTATGGGATGGGTTGGGCTGTGTGTGTGTGTGTGTGTGTGTGTGTGTGTGTGTGTGTGTGTGTGTGTGTGTGTGTGTGTGTGTGTGTGTGTGTGTGTGTGTGTGTGTGTGTGTGTGTGTGTGTGTGTGTGTGTGTGTGTGTGTGTGTAGGGTGGGGTGGGAAGCTGTGGTGACTGAGTGTTCCCAGCTCGATAATGTCAGAGGGAGCCTCAGGCCACCAGTACCCTGGGTATCACAGTTTGTGCTTGTGGATGGGTAATGCTCTCTCTGTCTGTCTGTCCTTTTGTCCCTCCCTGTCTCTCTGCCTGCCTGTGCCTCCCTCCCTCCCTCCCTCCCTCCCTCCCTCCCTAACTGTCTGTTTGTCTGTCTGTCTGTCTGTCTGTCTGTCTGTCTGTTTGTCTCAATCTATCTCCCTGTCTCCCTATCTCTCTGTTATATCTCTGTCTAACTTTCTGTCTGTCTGATTCTTGTCTGCCTGTCTCTGTCTTCTTGTCTATCTCCTTGGCTGTCTGTTCATATGTCTTCCTCTATGTTTCTTCATGTGTGTCTGTCTCTTTCTTTCAGTCTCTGTTGCCCTGTTCATCTATCTTTATCTCCTTCTGTCTCTCTGTGTCTCTCTCTCAATTTCAGATGTTCACATTTTCTCTGTATTCTTTTCTGTTTTTTTTCCTATAGTGTTTCCCTGTCTCCTTCCATTTCTCTCCAGCCATCCCTCTCTCTTTTCCTGTCAAAGCCTCTCTCTCTCTCTCTCTCTCTCCGCCCTGTCTCTCTCTTTCTCCTTCTATATGCCAGAACATAAATCTCTGACAGCAGACATGCAAGCTCATGGTCTCACACACACACACACAAACACACACACACACACGCATGCACACACACGCATGCACACACACACACACACACACACACACACACACACACACACACACACACACACACACACACACACATGCAGCAAATCCCTTGCAAATAGAATTTCCTCCTCGCTCCCTCGCCTTGCTGTGCCGTGCCTTCTCTCTCCGCAGACGCATATCGCCTGTCTTTTCCGCGTCATCCCCACCTTCCGTAACCCTGCTTCTATTTCTGAGGCTGGCCAGGCCTGTCGCTCCATTTTCCATCTGTTTGTTTTCCCTTCGCAGTCTCTCAACTCCCACACCGACTCCTCTATCCCTCTTACTTCATCTCACGGCCTCCCTCCCTCGCTCTCCCTCTCGCTCTTCCCTTGCGCTCTCTTTTAAAACCATGCTATCTCTCCCTAAACCCTGACTCCCCCGTGCAGCTTTTTCTGGTAATACCTCACACAGGCCAAATCACAGCCCTGCGTGAGTAATGCTGGACATGTGCTCGGATATTGTTGTGTGATGGTAAAAAAAAAGGTCTTGTGCCAAATGTAATGCTCCAAAGCAAAAGGTGTATAGTTTGTCAATGCTGTACTTTTTCTCCCTTTAAAATGTATATTCATATTCTTTGTTCTGCACTGTTTGTGTGTGTGTGTGTGTGTGTGTGTGTGTGTGTGTGTGTGTGTGTGTGTGTGTGTGTGTGTTTTACGGCTGCAGGAATATAAGTGCACAGACATGCTGGGACACAAACACACATCCTCTTGACAGCTGCCCCACACATCATTTCGTTAACCCACGAGAGTGGCTTCTGTTCCACAACACCCCCCCACACATCATCTGTTTAACCCAAAATATAACCACAGTTTTCTTTCCTCATCCCTCTCTCCCTCCTTTTCTTCCTTTCTCTTCCTTCCTTTATGTCTGTCCTTACCTTTGCCACCTCTCGTAAATCTGTCTCTCTCGATCCATACCTCCCTGTCCTAGGCATTCCCCCCTCTATTTTTCATGTTATGCTCTTCCTACTCTTTTCTCTCTTTCACACTCTATATTCTCTCTCTCTCTCTCTCTTTTATTCCCTTCATCTCACCAAGCCTCTCCCTCCTTATGTCCATCTCCCTATCCTCCTCTCCTTCTCTTTCTCCCTCCCTCCTCCTCTCCCCCTCCACTATGGCCACAGGGGTACAGATAACCTTTAGCACCGCGGTCATCAGCTCCGTGTGTCTTGATTGAGCCGCCTCAATTGGCAGCTGCCGGATGCTCCTTCTCCCTCCCCTAGGAGAGCCTGAGGCAAGGCTAAGCTGATGAGCCTGGCCCAGTGTGTATGTGTGTGTGTGTGTGTGTGTGTGTGTGTGTGTGTGTGTGTGTGTGTGTGTGTGTGTGCTCCATCTCCATTGCCTCTCATTCACTCACAGGTCACTTATCAAGCCTCAGAGGAAGAGAGAGGCAGGTGGGCTCTTAAAACAACACACACCGCAGACACAGGAGAGGCTTACAGCAACAGGTGAGGTGGGAGATGATTCTGCAGTGGGATCTCTTTGCATATGGATTCTATTTGCATAGGGACAAAACCAAGAGATGTACAGGTGTACTGACAAATGTAAGGCAGGAAAATCGACACATACTACAGATTAGCATACAAACATCCATCCCCTAAATTCACATTCACACATACTACAGACTAACATACAAACATCCATCCCCTAAATTCCCATTCACACATGTATCACACAAATTCAGTTCATTCAATATATCACAAACATATAATACATACATACATACATTTATACTAAGTGTGCAACACACACACACAGAACACAAACTAGGACCACACACGCACACAAATTAGCCTTATGGAAGCCACTATTTCTGGAGCTCACCACACACTGTTTGATGACTCATAATGATGTCAGCTGTGGGAAATACCAGGAACTGCTAACTTCCAGCAACACTGAAATGAACATATAAAGCTTTGGGAAGTCTCTCCCCTCTTCTGTGTGTCTCGCCCCATCTAACTCAAGGTACCCGAGTCATACTCCTGCGTATCTGTGGTGAGGCACCAGGGAGGGAGGTCCGGTGAGGCGCGGTCGGGTCGGGTCCTATCTTATTCTGGTCAGAAACTTGGCTTAGCTTCAGAGGGGTTGGGAGATTTATGTAAAGCCCACTGCAAGGGTTGGCTCCCAGTGAGTCGTGGACGTGAGCGATTCATGCGGGAACACTGAAGGCCATTACAGACAGCTCGTGACTCTGTAACGGACCGGGTCCATAGCTGGAACTGAGCCAGACGTGGTCCAGATTCAGACCAGATCCGTCCAGGAGTCAGTTGCTATGTGGGGTAAAAATATCTGGCCGGCTGTTCACAGGTCTCAGGTCCCAGGTAATTCGCCCAAACGAGCTTTGTTAATTGGTTCAATGCAGGTTGGGGTCTGAGTCTCAGGTTAATTGATCGATAGGTCAGCTACAAGAGTTTGGAGTCGTACCTGCTCGCTGCACTGAAGTGTCACTTACAGTCACAAACCAAACAATGGATGTTTACTTACCATGGAGGAGTCAGGTTCAGGCAGCAAAGCACAGCTGATGTCCTCTCTTAATCCGTCTGTGTGTCGTTACCCTGTGTTCCCGTCTCCTCATGGTACCTCTGCTGCTTGAACCTCAAGTGTGGGGAAATATTGACTGATGGGACTGCATCTTTATCACACACACACACACACACACACACACACACACACACACACACACACACACACACACACACACACACACATCTAAACAGCCTGTGGGCTAATGCAATTAGCACAACCTCATTTGTGTGTCCAATTCAATTCCAACCATTTTTTTCTAATTCTTCTTAAAAAAGAGTGTTTCTGTTACAGCACAAAAGGCCATTACAAGCCCAGGCAGCAAATGGTCTGATCATTTACGGGCTCTCCTCAATGACTTGTGCCTCCATTAACACAAATGGCAATGTGGTATTTATGCCATGCTAATCACTGCAATTCCCTGGACACTTAAGACCAAAGCACCTTGGCAAATCTTTCATTCTTCTCTCTAGCGCAGGTAAGACAACAGCCCAGATATCAACCAGGTAACTGTTTCCCCATCACCTATTATTAACACAAGGGCAAATTAAATATATCAGCCCTCTTCACTCTGTCCGGTTGTGGTAGACCTGGTGAGAGTTTTTTCGCTCTCGACAACACTGCTAGGTGAGCGATTATGTTTGGAGTGCCTGTGCGATGAGACTTGTGAATGCTCATGTGAATAATTTCACAGTCAGTGCTCTCCCACACAGATTTCAATCTGGTGAGAGTTACTAGGGAAAAAAGGGGTCAGGATTTTATGTCAGTGTGTCTGTAGAGCTGTCTGTCACGTTTGACTCAAGTTACAATGCATAAATCTGAATGTAGTGGCTTATTTCCAAAACAAAAAGGCTATATTTTAACATTAGGAAGTGCCATGACTATTATTCCAACTGATTTACATGATTACAATTGTGACCCTGACTGCAATCAGACAAGGCTTCACTCCTAACCCACCTCTAACACACAATGCTCACACTATTTTTTTCACTCTTTAGCTTGAAATCATACAAGAATTTCAATATTATGCATAACCTACCCAAAAATAACCTTTAAAGTGGCTCTTTTATCAGCTCAATCTCTCTGCTAAATGATCCTGTCCAGTGACCTAAGATATATAGAAGAATCAAATATTTTCTCCATGTCTTCCTCTTACATTCTTCCGTTCTCTGCCTATCTGGTATAAATATTCCCTAAAATGTGCTCTCAAGATATACATGGCATGCCATCAGCCCAAAATCAAAGACAACATCACAGAAACATCAAGAGCAAAAGTGTTGCTCAGTTGAAAAATAAAGATGTCCGTGAGTATATACACACCCACACAAGCCACTTCACAGGAGTCAAGTAGAATATTTAATACAGAGCACCTCTGGGAGTACAAACAACAACACTCGTCTGCACAAAGTGGTGCTGCGAAGATCAGCTCGCAATCGGTAGCCATGATAAAATATTCAGAGCGATTGCAACACGCTCGATCATCACACAGGGAAAATCCAGCATGACCCCTCTCCTGACAACAACTGCCTCTCTGCTACCAGTGGTCCACCAGGCCTGGGCTTGGAGACTGGGAAATGTAAAAAAAAAAAAAACAGTTTGACCTGAGGGCTAAAGCAAACAGAACAATTGAATTTTGCCTAATAAAGCTTAACGTGATTAAGGCGGGATGAAGAACAGGCTGCAACAGGAGGCTGAGCTTTTAAAGAGTGGCCGGAGAGTACGGGGGTTAGCAGAACCAGAGCCAGAGAACAGAGGAATGGGTGCGAGGGCAGGACTGCAGGAAAATAACTGAAGGAGAGAAGGAAAAAGAAAGAAAGAAAGAAAGAAAGAAAGAAAGAAAAAGTAAGAGAGAAGGCAGGGAAGGTGGAAGGAAGAAGCAGGTGAGAAAGACACCAGTATTAAATGATAAAAATCTAAAGAAACACCTCGGGCGAAAAAGACCTGCATTGTTAAACCGGAAGAGACAAAGTCAAATTGTATAAAAGCCTTTTTTAGAAAGAGAGCCCTCACAGTTGAGAAAAAACACTAAGAGCTCCTCTAACACCAGGTAGGACAAAGGAGAAACACCTCTGACGTTTTTGAGTTCTGAATGACAATACTGTAATTGTGTGTCAAACCAGCGAGAAGAGAGCAAAATAAAACAAGGAAGGGCAAAAACAATTACCCAAAAACAGGAAGAAAGACAGAAAGAAGGAGAGTTCTCAAGGACCCCGGCGGAGGGCCGATGCGACTGCTGAGCAAAGACCTGCGTCTCCAAGACGTCACCCTCATGTACCTGACACTGCTGGCCACACTGGTGGTCATTCTGGTGGCTTCCTACCAGACGACCAGTGGCCCCTCGCGGACTCCGCTGCGCTACCACGTCCCCCTGGACCCTGCCGGGCAGCTGGAGCTCTCCTGGAATGTCAGCTACGCCCGGCAGGAGGTCTACCTGGAGCTGTGGGTCAAGGAGCCACGCCACGGGGTCC
>NC_045163.1:17185942-17195942 GCF_900700415.2 Clupea harengus | reverse complement strand
TCCATATATTTTGCGGAAACAGTAAAAAAGTTGAAGTGGCAGCTGGTGAAGAGTGATTGCTCAGCATTTCTCTGTGACATTTGTCATCAGCTGCTTCTCCTTCTCCTTCTCCTTCTCCTTCTCCTCCTTCTCCTTCTCCTTCTCCTTCTCCTTCTCCTTCTCCTTCTCCTTCTCCTCCTTCTCCTTCTCCTTCTCCTTCTCCTCCTTCTTCTCCTTCTCCTTCTCCTTCTCCTCCTTCTCCTTCTCCTTCTCCTTCTCCTTCTCCTTCTCCTTCTCCTTCTCCTTCTCCTTCTCCTCCTTCTCCTTCTCCTTCTCCTTCTCCTTCTCCTCCTCCATCGCCATCTCCATCTCCATCTCCTTCTCCCCTCCAGGCTCTTCCTCCGGGGGGCATCTTCATCTTCGCGTCCCAGCTGCACACTCACCTGGCTGGGCGTGGGGTGCGGACGGTCCTGGTGCGTGGTGGTCGGGAGGTGGAGGTGGTGCAGGAGGACAAACACTTCAGCACACACTACCAGGTAGACAGAATATATAGGCTACTGTTTTTATACTTTATTCTAAAACTACGTCCTGTATGCTGACATACACAGACACAGACAAACACATACACACTGACAAAAATAATCTAGCCTTCACTCATACTTGAATACACACACTCACTCACAAACAGGCTTGCACGCACACACACACATAAACACAAACACATACACAGACACATAGATTCTATTGTAAGAAATGAAGGAAGTTTCTTTGTTTCTGATGCAGCAATCTTTATTCCAGTAAAGTGCAGTAACGAAGCACGTAGAACATACTCCGGATTCAGCGGTGTAGGTCTGAACAACAAGCATCTCCAATTCTAGCCATATATATAGTTTTAAGACACCTCCTAGTAATGTAAATGAGCTAGGCTTGTAATGCAAACAGGTCTGGCAACCTTTTGTTGTTCTGTATTCTAATCAGGTTTCTCTGACCTGCTGACTGAGATGGTTCTCAACGGCCTACCCCCATTCCCATACTATGATTAATTGCAGTCACTCACACCTTAGTTTGCTTCCTGATCCCAGGTGTCTGAGCAAATCCAGTGTGGGGACCTTTCCTTTGTTACCATGATAAGATTACCATTTTGGATATTCTGCCGACCAACTTTTGGTGGTCACAGCAGCTGCTTGATCATGAATCTTACAACGCACACACACACATAAACACAAACACATACACAGACACATAGATTCTCACAAAAGCACCCTCCAATCTAGTACACACACACACACACACACACACACACACACACACACACACACACACACACACACACTCACACACACACACACACTCACACTCACACACACTTTCCCAGTAATTACAAGAAGCAGCAGAAGTGCTGGTGTTGGCTGGCAGTAAGCAGGACAATCTCATTTCACTTGATTGTAAAAACCATTAATAAATAATCGGCACAGAATTGTGTTCTTAAGGCCGCTCCTGATGGATGTGCCTGTTTTGGCCCACAGATAATCCGGACATTGAGGAAGATGGTGAACGTTTTGCCGGTAAGTCGTCGCTTGGCTCGCCTCGGCTCGGCTCGGTTTGGTTAGCCGTTAGGATGGAGGCCGCTTCAGCAGTGCTGCTGTGGAGGAGGAGGAGGAGGAGGAGGAGGAGGAGGATCTGACTGAAAGATGAGGGAGAGAGAGAGAAAGACGGTGCAGACAGGAACCGCCCGGGGCCTGCAAGCCAGCGACAAAAGCACAGATCTACTGCATTTCCTGTGTCAATAACAGCGCCCACACACACAGACACACACGCACACACACGCAGCAGTGCAGGCCCACACACTCGCACCCCATTTCTTCTCACATTGCCAAAACCATTTATTGACCGCTTATTTAGTGTTTCGGTGTCTTGCGGAAATTGACACTTAAGTCGAACTGTTTATCCCATGGCAACCATGTATAATTAACAATAATCCTCCAGTGGGAATTGGAACCATTCGATTAAAGTGTTCAAGAAGGGCAGGTGGGGGAGGGGACTTCTCTCCCTTCAATCACTACATTGATATTAGAGTGAGCCCTTGCACAACTGATGCCCCATTATTTCTCTCAGGATTGTTTAATGTCTGTGTGTTGATGTCATTTGACATCATCTGCAAGTGGTTGTGATCACTTTGAACCCAAGACTGCCTTTAATTGGTGGGCTGATTTTTGAGAAATGAAACTTTGCTTCAGGCTAGGTTTCCTGGTTGCTATGGTTGCCTAATTGCTATGCTAGCTAAGGAAACTTTTAAATGACCTTGAACAGTTTAAATTGTGAGTTCCATTGGCATGAAATGATAGGTAGTCATCAAGCTGATGTTACATGCTCTTCAATTTAACTGGTAACATACAAATACCCCCAAATACATACGTTTAACTTTAAGGTCTTTGATCAGCCAAAGTGGACACATGTAACTCCTCTGCTGGTCACCCTCTGGCTCCCTGTAGCTACCCGAATTACATTTAAGTCCCCCTCTCTTGCCTATACCATATGATAACCATAACCATGACCTGACCTAACCTAACCTAGAGATAGCTAGGGATAGCTAGGATATCCAGTTCTAAGCAGGTTAACAGGCACAAGACCTCGCATGTTGTCACATCCTGTTAAATACAGTGGGGTGGGAATACACCATTCCTGTTGCGTTATCGACAATAAAGCACTGTTATTGAATACTGATGAATGGCTGAGTGTGAATGAAAATGTGTTATCTATCGCCTATTGTTTTTACCCAATACATTAATTTGATTTGTGTGTGAAGGGTGTGCTCCTATTTCTTTTCACTTTCTCTTTCTAGGGTGAAAGAAATGTTGATGTTTGTGTTTTGCACTTGTCTTTTATCCCTCTCACATTTTCATCTATTTGTTTTCTCTCTCCATCTCTCTCTTTCTCTCCCTTGGTGCTTTGTGTATATCTGTAGGGCGATGTCCTGATAACCAGATGCACATACAACACTGAGGACAGGAACAAGCCCACAGTGGTGAGTAGCCTACTCTGCACACACACACACACACACACACACACACACACACACACACACACACACACACACACACACACAAACAAAAATAAACAATATGACAATATTTAGAATGTGCATCATTTATGTACATAGGTACACTACAGACAGTGCCAGTGACACACATTATTCTTTAACAGCACCTAAACACACATATACACAGACACACAATAATGGTGTGTTAAAATTTTATTTAATTATCGTGCCTCAGTGCATGGTGTCTATGCAGATGATGAGAGTATACAGTGCCCTCCAAACGTCTAGATTGTGCTGACCATCCGTAACGTTATAAAAGTAGTCCATGCTGCAGCTGTTTTTAACCATCACACACACACACACACACACACACACACACACACAGACACACACACACACACACACACACACACACACACACACACACACACACACACACACACACACACACACACACACACACACACACACACACACACACCATAGCACACGGTATGAAATGTGACTTCCCAGGGTCACACAGAGTTCCCAGGTATACACGAGTGAGTTTTCAAGGTCCATTTCACTCCATTTCCATAACCCCTCCACCCCTTTATGTAATTCCCCTCACCTGTGTCCCTTACTGCTTTAAAAAATACAAAACTACACTCTTTATATGGGGCTACACCAGGTGTGAGTTGTCCCGTGACCGAACTGTACAGTTGTCCCATAACTAGAATCTTCAAATCACAGATGAATAGAGACTACACACTGAGTTGATAACTAACAGTGGTGATGATAGAAACCAACACACCCTGTCACTGACGAACAAGGAGCTATAGAATACTACAAACTCAGTCATTAAAGAACAAAACAGGAGCTATGGATCCATACACACTTCTTCACTAAATAATATTACATGCTATATATATACAATCCTTGAAGAACAAGGAATGCAGGGTACTGCACACACTGTTTGCTGAAAAACACCGGCTCAAGGATAGAGGGAACAGAACACAACACACTCAGACAGACTCAGGCAGAACAAAACAAGGGCAGAAAACTGTACACTCAGCTGCTGAAGAATAGTGGTGACCGACCAGTCCACACTCAAGAACAGGGTCACTATAATAGAACACACTCGGAACATGATGAACGGACATTACAGGGCACTACGCATTCGGCCCTGAGGCCCTCCACCCTAATGGACATTTAAGTGCAGCACACGGGCAGCACAGTCCGCAGCCCGATTAAACTAATCAGTCTGGACTCCGCTAAACTGATTTGTAGAACCACAGACAAAAACAAATGCAAACACAGCCATTCAAATATTAGTTTGTGTCAGGGATGTTTGTGTCTTACGGTAGCTCTGTAAGGTTCACTGACAGGCATAGATTTGGGGAACAAAGCCTAACACTGGCTATATGTGCTACAAGTAGTTCCTCAGAGCTCTGAGTCACAGCACGCTGTGAAGCATTTTGATTGCATAAATGAATGCCCTGAAATGAACTCTTGAGAGAACGGTAGACGAGTGCTAAAATATGATTCATTCGTGCAGGGTTTAAGCCAATCTGTCATATCATGCAAAAAACACCCAACCGTTCACACGCAACTGACCATTTTGTGCATTTGTGAAAATTGATGAAGTCAGAAATGTAAAGCACCATGGCATCCATGTCCTCAGCTATCCAGATGTTTACTCTTTTCTTCATCCCTTCATTCCGTCTTTCTTTTTCCTACCTGCGTTCATTACTTCCTTTGTATTCTCTCTGTTTCCAATCACTTAGCTGAATGTGACTAGCAATTACAAGGCCATGGGATTTGATTCCCAGGGTCACAGACATATTAAGAAATTGCATCATAAATCTCCCTTTTATTTAAATTTCATTTATTCTAAGTCTCTTTGGATGACATTGTCCACTAAATAAATAAGTAAATCAATGAGATATAGAAACTCTCTCTCTCTGTTACGTGGCTTCAGGGTGGCTTTGGCATTATGGAGGAGATGTGTGTGAACTACGTGCACTACTACCCCCGCACCCAGCTGGAGCTGTGCAAGAGTCACGTGGATCCCGGCTACCTGCAGAAGTACTTCAGCCTCATCAACAGGTACAGCAGCGGGAGCCTGGCAGTCTCACTGTGCATCAGTGGTCCTCTGATCCTCGCTCTGACCTGGGGACAGTTGATCATTCATCTAACTACATCTAAGGATGCAATTTAGAAAGTCTGATGTGAGCTCCTTACCCTTAGTAGAAGGCTAATTTCAACTTGCAGATTTGTTTACGCATACTGTATGTACGCACACATAGCCTGGCTACGTGTAGGAAGGAGGGTGCAAATCAAAACTCAGTTTATCAGTGAATGCCTGACCTTAAGGCTGACCTGAGAACAGCTGTGTAGACTTGTCACCACAACAGGAGAAAGGGTGCAATTAGAAGTCTGAACTGTCTTTATATACTGTATATATATATATATTATATCTCAATGGAGGGGCAACTTCAAGTTAAAGAAACACACATACAGCTCTCTGGCAAGAATCTCTGACATCCATTAGGAAGTATTGTCCTCTTTGTTACTTATAGACACATACACAGATTAACAACGGAATCAGCCAAGAGTCTTTCACATCCACTAGAAGCTATTTCCCTCAAATACCTCAAACCGATGCCATATCGGAACATCAAGGTCATTTTTTAAAAACAGTTGCACATTCCACTCTAGAGGCAACTGCTCACAAGTTATCACTGTCTCAAAAAGCGAGGCGCTGTTCATGAAATTCTAGGAAGACTTTGTTTTTGTCTAGGAAACAACCTTGGCTGAACAGCTGATGCCACAGATGTCATTGCCAATAAAACACACTTATATTCTTCAAGAGATCTAAGAGAATGCAATAACCTCAGAGCTGTATTAAAAGCAAGATGGAACAAATCTTGTCATACATATTAGAACAAGATGCCAGGGCAATCAAAACGGTTCTAAGAGTACTCTGGTAAACACATTTGAAGTGATATACAACTGAATAACCTCTTTGTGCCCTTAAGAACCAAGAAAGAGTATTTTGTGTGATTTTTTTTTTTGACACTTCAGCGTTTTAAATAACACACAAAAATGAGAAAACATGGTGTCAAAAACCATGCAGCATCCCACAAAAAGTATAAACATCCTTCCAGATCCACGCACTGGCCATCCACACATTAAATGGAGCCTGTTCTGAAAGGAGCGGGTGTGAGGATCTCGTTTGAGTAAATAGAAAAGGGATCTAATGTCATTTGGACTGAGATTGATATTGGGGTTTTAATACCGCTGAGGATTATTCACAGGGATTTCTCATTCCCCACTTATTCACTGGTGCTCAGTTCTGTTGGTCCCTGAATACCCTACACTCCTCAAACACACACACACAACCCCCCCCCCCCCCACACACACACACACATTCTCTCTCGGTCCTCCAGGTTCAATGGGGAGGACGCATGCAGCTGCGGCCAGCCTGGCGTGACGGAGCAGTTCTCCTCCCTGCGCTGGGACACCTTCAGTGCTGAGGTGCTCGGCTCCCTCTACAAAACCTCCCCCATATCCATGCACTGCAACCAGTCCACTGCCCAACTCTTCCCCGTGAGTAGCTCCCCTCTCTTTGGAACCTTGACACTCACTGGCATCGCCGTTTATTTCACCGGCATAGTTGCATTCTGTGATATTTACTAACATCACAATCTAAACTACTAATTCACAAATTTATTTCGCGACATCACTGACTGATATTACTTCAACATTCACTAACATCATTTACAGACATCACAGTCTTACTCATTGATGTCAAAATGTTATTCTGTGACGCAATTTCAGTTCACATCATCAATCCATATCAGTCTTACTATGACTTGCATGACCAGGTCACTCACTGACATCAGTTACACTGTTGCTAACATCACACTGTCCATAACTGTCATCACTCACCTACTAAAATAAATACATTACCTGGCCAGCTGGCATCACCATCTCAACCAGACTTCGATAGCCCAGTCCTCTCCCTCTCCTTCCTCTAATGCTATCTCCTCTAACTAGTACTTACAGTAGTTACATTCTTGCACTTTTTTTTATTTCTTATGTAAAGTAGTATTCATTGTTACACTAGGTCTCTATTGCTCGTGGCTTGATTGTTCTCTCCTTTGTACGTCGCTTTGGATAAAAGCGTCTGCTAAATGACTAAATGTAAATGTCATTGTGAAGTTTTCTGCCTCAAGTTGGACACATTGTCTTTCACTTTTAACTTCAGTGTAACTGGTCTAACTCAGAGTGTGAAGGATATGATGCATCCGTGTTATGAGAGTGGAGTGGGATGAGGTGCTGCTGACCTGTGCTCCAAAATGACATCAACAGCTCACAGTACACAACAGAACAGAGACGAGGAACAGTGTGCGCGCGCACACACACACACACACACACACACACACACACACACACACACACACACACACACACACACACACACACACACACACACACACACACACACACACACACACACACACACAGACAGACACTTTCTCTAGTTCTCTCACTGAATAAGAGGGAGGTTTATAAGAGGCTTAAAAAGGTGTTCCATTTTCACAGTAGCCCAGCCTTGATGAGGATGGTTCAAAATACTGTTGTGGTCATTTCATGCTTGGTACTTTTATTTTATTTATAACCTCATATCAGCTCAGATCAGAAATATTCAACACGGCACCTTCACTGGAGGAACACTGAAGCCCTCTGCTACCTCTGAAAGTGTGAACTAAGCAGCCATTAACACACATGAACACACACAATTAAGAGTGTATTCGTGTGTGTGTGTATGTGTGTGAGCCAATGTATGTGTGTTCCAGCGTTTCAATGTATGTGTGTGTCTGTGTGTATTTGTGCACACCTGTGTTCTGGCAGGGTGATTGGGAGAGACAGGAACTGCCCCAGGTTACTGATCAACTCCAGAGACCTCTCTACCCCTGTGAGGGAGGGGGACACCCCCAAACGCCCGCCTCCAGCACCCCCATAGAGGTGAGACCTGAGCAGCTTTAACACCCAGGAGTTGGAGCCTCTTCCTGGGGTGCACGTGCACACTCCTCACCCGGCTCTTATGGAAGTTCTGCTCCTCACTCAGTCAAAGCCATAATGGAGAATATATCCTTGAAGTGGTAAAATATGTCTAAAAAGTCAAGAGAATGTACACATTTGAAAAACCAAACCGCTTTGGTGTGAATAAGTTGTGGTATGCAGTGTATTGATTATTTTATACATGTTGACTTGTTTTATTGAAACACTATTTCCACTTGTAGTTGTTGGCCCATCTAAGATACCATGTAATTTCATGAACAACACAGCAAAGATGAGAGATGTGCATAGAACATTGTGTCTTGTCTTTATTTCTCAAAAGTTCATTGACAGTTCACTCTGTAAGGACAAAACTACTACACATGTCACATTGAAAAGCTTTAGCGGTTAGCAGCATTTCTACTTGGCTTTGCATAAAATATGTTCAGATAAAGACTGACATAGATTGATATAACATTAGTGCTCCTTGTGATTAAAAAGGGAATTACTCCAAGGTCCTGCATACGCTGCTTTTCACTATTTGTGTCTAACCTTGCTAGATACAGGCCTGACTGAATGCGGGAATATCCCACACTAATGCTTTGCTGTCACGTAAGCTTAGGACCTCAAGATCGGCAGAGCAAAAAACTTTC
This sequence comes from Clupea harengus, assembly GCF_900700415.2. Classification (NCBI taxonomy): domain Eukaryota; kingdom Metazoa; phylum Chordata; class Actinopteri; order Clupeiformes; family Clupeidae; genus Clupea; species Clupea harengus. Next base: position 17,187,224 of record NC_045163.1, on the reverse strand, counting down.
ATACATCACTTCCATTTGGCATTAAAAGACACTAATAAAAGTAAAGGGATTATCCCTGGTGGTGTTGTCTTTGTATGAATTTCCACAGGATGACTTTATGTATGTACATTTTTAGATCAGCAATTTCATCTGTTTAAAAAGCACTGGAAATTGTACATGTTTTCTCTTCTTCAGCAGTCCATATGTCAAGGTTGGTGCCATGGACCCCTTGTCTTAGAAATACTGCATAGGAACATTAACTGCAACAAATAAATGACATTTCGGTAATATCTAACGCTTGACTGTTCACGCTTCAGTAGCATCTGGACGGTGCCACAATCCTCTGAACTACCTGTAGTAGCTGTAGCTGTGTGCTTTTTACTCTGACCGATGATTAAAAGGTTACATTTAAAGACATTTTTTACAAAATCACTTTACTTATTTGCTTTAAAAGAATGGTTTAGTATTCTTGATTTGAAGGCACCAATGGTTTCTTGTTTACAAACCATAAAACTGGGAGGGGTCGGTGTGGGCTATTGGCCCCCCCTCTCAGACCCTCATGGTATGTTTGTGCGATCAGCAATACTCCTCTAACGTGATTGGTGTATGTAAACATCCACTCCGCCCACCTTCCGTAGACACAGCCATCCTCCCCTCACAGAGGAAGAGGGTGGGGTGGGGTGGGGGTGGGGGGGGTTACATCCTGGCCTTGTGCAGGTTGCTTTGATCTAGCGGGGCGTCGTAGATGCCCTTCACCCGCTTGTTCTCGGGGTCAAAGGGCGTCTTCAGATGGGCTTTGGCCTTGTACACCACCCCCATCCGCTCCAAGGTGAACTCTCCACTCCGCACAAAGGCAGGGCTCACCTGCGGAGTGACACACAGACATAGACACAAATTAAATCAACACTAAAAGCTGCAGCAGGATATTGAAACATTTCAGCAGCACATCAAGACACACACAGACATTCACATCCAGAGGAAAAGACGAAGCGCTAACAGAAAACACAAAACTCACTGTCACATCTGAACTACAATTAGTACCACAACACACAGCCACAGAGTTGAGGTACGATACTGTGATATTGTGAACTGGTGTAAACGTTTCAGCTCCATCAACACACAGGGACACACACTCCCTTTTCCTTCCTAAATGAATCCGTGGGCCCAGCACCATTAGCCCTGAGCTAGCTGCCTGTGATCCATAAAGCATGAATCAGGTATGTGCTCGGACTGAGAAGTGGGCTCTTCTGTGGCGCCATTCTCAATCTGGTCGTCCCGCTCTCCTCTGAGGTAAACCACAGGC
>NC_045163.1:17165942-17175942 GCF_900700415.2 Clupea harengus | reverse complement strand
TCACTTCATCCTGAGTGTGTGTGTGTGTGTGTGTGTGTGTGTGTGTGTGTTTGTCTGTGTGAGTGTGTGTGTGTTTGTGTTTGTGTGTTTGTCTGTGTGTGAGTGTGTGTGTGTGTGTGTGTGTGTGTGTGTGTGTGTGTGTTTGTCAGTGTGAGTGTGTGTGTGTGTGTTTGTCTGTGTGAGTGTGTGTGTGTGTGTTTGTCTGTGTGAGTGTGTGTGTGTTTGTGTTTGTGTGTTTGTCTGTGTGTGAGTGTGTGTGTGTGTGTGTGTGTGTGTGTGTGTGTGTGTGTGTGTGTGTGTGTGTGTGTGTGTGTGCGTGTGTGTGTGTGTGTTTGTCTATGTGAGTGTGTGTGTGTGTGTTTGTCTGTGTGAGTGTGTGTGTGTGTTTGTGTTTGTGTGTTTGTCTGTGTGTGGGTGTGTGTGAGTGTGTGTGTGTGTGTGTGTGTGTGTGTGTGTGTGTGTGTGTGTGTGTGTGTGTGTGTGTGTGTGTTTGTCTGTGTGAGTGTGTGTGTGTGTGTTTGTGTGTTTGTCTGTGTGAGTGTGTGTGTGTGTGTTTGTCTGTATGAGTGTGTGTGTGTGTGTGTGTGTGTGTTTGTCTGTGTGAGTGTGTGTGTTTGTGTGTTTGTGAATGTGACTGAAACCCTTTAAGGGACAGCAGATAAGTCCATCTGTGTCAAATTGTCTCCCCTATTCGCCCAGCTTCAGGGTACGGCACGTCTTCGTTTCATAGCGGAGGACTGGAGTGAAGTCTCACGCCTAGAGGCTACATCCCTTCTCCTGACAGACCCTTTGGGACACGTGAGTTTGACACCAAAGCTCATATCGCCATGGTGATTAATATTCACTTCATATATTGGCTTCATACACTGATGGGATTCAGAGCGTGTTTCCTCACACAAATAAGGACTGAGGACAGGGAAACACAGCAGGGTCAAAAAATAGGGGACAGTGAAATATATCAGAGAGGAGACGGAGGAGGGAGGACAGAGAGAGGGAGGGAAGGAGAAAAGTGAGTGGGAGATAGGCAGAGAGAAAGAAAGAGCGCTGGGAGTGGGTGACAAAAAGGGAGAGAGAGAGAGAGGTGGAAAAAGTGAACGATGGAGAGAGTAAACGAGGAGACAGAAGGCACATGAATAGTAATACTTTCTCTCTCTCTCTCTCTCTTTCCTTTTGCCCTTCTTTCACCCTCTGTCTCTCACATTCTCTCTCTCTCTTGCACTTCCACTGGTCTCACACACTCACTGAAGCATTTACCCTTGTTTATGAGGAACGCTTATTTATCCAAGGTGACTCACAGCACAGAGAAGGCATGCCTTTTATCAGTCTGTTAATTAGAACCAGACAGAAGAGCTGTACAGAACTGTGTGTGTGTGTGTGTGTGTGTGTGTGTGTGTGTGTGTGGTCACCTTGTGTCCAGCAGCATTCACTACTTTGTGAGTGGAGAAGGGGAAGGCATCGTTGCTAAGGTCTGCATCCAGTATCTCCTGGAGAAGCTCCCGGCTAAAAAAAAAAAAGGCACAGGATTGATTAGTTAAGCTGTCAATCATTAACAAACAACAACTTCTAACAAGCTTCAACTGAGGGCAACAAATTTAAAGCCAAAATATTTGCCTGGCAAATTGTTTGATTTTAGGGGTAATTTAGGGTACATATTCATAACAATTATGGTCTTAAATCTTCTCATGATGTCGGGAAACAATATTGCTCTTCTTCTTCACTGATACTCAAGACCAAAGAGAAACTACGTACACACAACCGATCACTAAAATATATTTTCCTCATGTTACATATCCACTCAGGTCTCTCTCCCTGTCTTTGCCGTTTCCTCTCTCTCTCAGTGTGTTTGTGTGTCACTCTTTCTCTCACACTTGCTCTCTCTCTCGCACACAGACTCTCTCTTAACAAACTTTCTTCCCCTCAAAGGACCTCTCAGAGAACCTCCTTTCTCTTTTTCAAACTCTCACTCACCACTGTGTGCATGTGTGCGTGTGTGTGTGTGTGTGTGTGTGTGTGCGCGTGTGTGTGAGAGAGAGGGAGAGAGAGAGACCCGTGAGCATGATGTGTGTATGCTGAGAGTGTGCACTTGTCTTCCTTCTCTCCCTTCTCCTGACTCAAGTGTGACCCATCAGCTATGCCCTGAACCTCACCAGATCTCTCGCACAAGCTGCTAGACATGTGTGTGTGTGTGTGCGTAGAATGTGTGTCTGTGCGTGTGCATGTGTGTGTGAGAGAGAGGGTGTGTGTGTGTGCGCACAATAAGGGAAACCAAAAAACAGGACAGACAGGCAGGCAGGCAAAAGAAGGCGAAAAACAGAAATAGAAAGCGCAGAAGCGTGAGTGTGTGTGCACCTGCTGCTAGCCCATCTGTTAGGTTATGAGTGTGTGTGTGTGTGTGTGTGTGTGTGTTGTGTGTGTGTGTGTTTGAGTGTGTGAGTTAGGGACAGTTGGAATTGTTTTTCAGCCTTGCTTCAGTGGCCATAGATGGATGTTAACATGGGAACAAACACAGCCCTATTCTTGTACATTCACAAACACATCCATCACATACGTACATACACAAACACACACATACACACACACAAATGTGTGCACACACAAATACACACAGGGGAAACGCATCATTCCCTTGAGACACAGCACAGTAGCACCTGTCATACACCTACACACACACAAATCACTTGGACGCATCACACCTTAAACAATATGCCACACACAGGTATGAGGAGAAAGCATGAGAGTATGAATGGAACTGCTTTACTGAAATGTGTATGTGTGTGTGTGTGTGTGTGTGTGTGTGTGTGTGTGTGTGGTGTGTGTGTGTTTGCGTCCTTCTCTCTCTCTCTGTGTGTGTATGTGTGAGAAAGTGCTAAAGATCCTTGATGTGATTATAGACAGATTCCATTTCCCCTACATCAGACATCGCTCTGCTCACTGATCCAAAGAGGCAAACAAGCAATTATATGGCCTGCCTTTGTGTGTGTTTGTGTGTCTGTAACTGTGTGTGTGTGTGGAATGTTTTCACACCATTTTGATCTATTAGGTACCACCCTAGGTGATCCACCTATTTTTAAGCATTGTGCATTAGTCGAGTCTGATAAAAAGAGTTTCGCTCTAAACAAAATAAATACCCCTTGAGACTGAACCCACTCAGATGGCTTGCTTAAATAAGTGCAAACCTACCATGTGAATCACAAACACAACAAATCCACTCATCCGTCTTACACACACACACACACACACGCACACACACACACTCAGACACTCACTCACATACGCATACATACTCACAATCCGCACAAATATGCATGCATGCACGAGCGCGCGCACACACACACACACACACACACACACACACACACGTGCACACACAAATAGCTCTCCATATATCACACACAGAACACTGCAGCCCCATCTGTCTGCTGTTCTGGACTTGATTATCTGTTTCCATTTCTCCTCCTCCCAACCCAGTGATTTCTCTCTATCCCCCTATCCCAACTGTGCTGCACTCCGTCCTCTTAGTCTATCTCTATCCACATTTTATTAGCATCTCTCTCTCTCTCTCTGCCCCTTCTTCCTCTTTTTCCCTTCCTCTCATCACTCTTTCCCCCTGCCCCCCCCCCTGCCTCCTTCTCTTACTCTCTTCTCTTACTCTCTCCCCCTCTCTCCCCCCCCTCTCTCTCAGACTGAACCTCTGACATGATGACAACCTGACTAATGCCCTCTCTGCCTCTGCTTGAGCCCACACACGCTTCATTTGGGGAGCAAATGTGTTGCGTCAACATTCAATTCATATCTCAGAGAGCCCGGCCCGGAGGAGGAGGGGGGTGGTGGCAGTAAGGGAGATAGGGGGTGTGTGAGAGAGATGGGGAGGCTAGTGAGGGCGCGTCGCTGTGTCCCATCAGCATTACAGCACAGGGACAGGCCGTTAGTCTTATTTACGCCAAGCTCTGACCAACATGAGCAGGGTGGGGGGGTAAACAACACACACACACACACACACACACACACACACACACAACATACATGCAGATATACATACATACATTGAGAGAGATGAAGGGAGAGAGAGAGAGAGAGAGAGAGAGAGAGAGGGACAGATACAAGAGCAACTCAACAGCAACACACACACACACACACACACACACACACACACACACACACACACACACACACACACACACACACAGAGAGACAGCAACACACACTCAAACAAACAAACACACAATGAGGGACATATAGGAGTAGATGCTGATATGGAAAGTTATCATACAGCCACAGAAATAGAAAAACACAGAGGAGGAAGAGCAATGGCAGCCCCAGCAACACACACACACACACACACACACAGTCAAGTGAATAAACATGAAAGCCACTGGAGAGAGACATATAGCTGCATATGCAAACACAAAACGCTGACACATACACATTCACACACATTACTGACCCCCAGGCCAGTGATCTTTATGGCAGCACTTACACATCGCCTTATAGCCCTGTCTATGATGCGCTTAAAGGCACAGAGCCATCCCACACATCAACCTCAGTGGCCGGGCTTTTATGTTAATGTTTATTATTCTGTGCACCTACACTAGCCATGCTTAAAGAGGACCTATTATGCTTGTCCGTTTTTTCCCTTTCCTTTAGTGTGTTATATAGCTTTTTGTGCATGTACACGGTCCGCAGAGTTACAAAGCCCAAAGCACACGCCAGAAGGAGTAACTCTCTCCCACAGAAATCACTTTTCTCAGCTGCCTGAAACGCCTCGTTGGAATTCCAGCACTTTTCCTTTGTCACAATATGATGCAATGTCGTAACACAATCCTTATTACCCGCCTAGCTAACCAATCAGAGCACCCTGGCCTCATTGGGACGGGGGCCTTTAAGACACAGGACAGACGGGTGAATAGAGATGTACAGTATGAGAAAATGAATGTGTTTTTAGATCATTGAATCATGTAAATCTATTCTAGTATACCAAAAAATGAAATGATGAACATTGAAAATGAGCATAATAGGTCCTCTTTTAGCACGTCTCTAAGCTCTATGCCTCTCTCTCTCTCTCTCTCTCTGTTCAATATGCTCTCTTCGTCTTTTTGGCGCACAGCTGAGACACCTCACTAAAAGAGATTTAGCAGTTTTGAAATATACTCCTCTTTTCAGTCAGGTTTCTTGTCTTTGTGGTGAAAATAAAGAAATAACAATGGCAAAGTGTATCTGATTTATCCTGTGTGTATGTGTGTGTGTGTGTGTGTGTGTGTGTGTGTGTGTGTGTGTGCGCGCGTATGTGTGTGTCATAATGTTCAATATCGTACATAATAATGACAGTTGCGCCTACTTTGTGTTCCATGCAACCTTATGAGCTCATAAACCCAGAGGCAAATGCTCCAGATGCTGGCCTGTCAGTATGACAGTTTCCCTCACTTTATTGCCAAAGCATCGCATATATTCACCTCAACACTATAAAGACAGGACATATTTGTGCAGTACGCTAATGTAACATTTCTTCTAAACACATCAGTTGACTTAAAATCTATTACCTCTACAATCACAACTGCAACACGCCACAATCCGCTATGTAGGATAAATAAAATTAGCTCTCCACTAAACTGAACAGCTGGCTTCAGATGTATGTTTTGCATGTCGTACACGCTTACAAATGAGACCACAAAGCTAAGCAGATGTTCACAAGAGAATAGATGATGGCCACGGCCATTAATACTGAAGGTAATGGCTTTTTCAGTAATAACTAATGCATTACAGGGTGTATTTGTTGATGGCAGCATATTTCCAGGTGGCAGTGCCGTGAATCCTTCACGTGTGGTTCCATATATTAGACGCTCACTTCCGCACACAAACAAAAGAGCTCCATTAAGGGACATCATGGGATGAGTAATCTATTTACGGCTCTGCCACACACCAAAGCGAGAGATGCTAGTCATCGCTTACGTGAGTTTCTCCACACCGCAGAGTACAGAAAACAATAACAGAAACCACAAAATGGAACCTCGATTCTTATTAATGTCCCTGCCAAAGCAGAGAAAAAAACTCTGGATAGGAGGAGAAAGAAACAAATTTACAAATGCAGATAGATCTATTTCAAAGGTCTTGCTTATCAGCCATGAAATTAACCTTCGTGAGAAAGAGGAACCTTTGAGAAATGGTGAGTGGTTTTACCCAGATTTTTTGTTAGTTGGTTGTTTCACAAATAGTTGGGTTGACACATTCACCATTTCTAAAGCAGACAACTAACGCTTGCTCTTTTATGTCGATCATTTTTTGCAACACACAAGAAGCGAGCAATTTTGGGAACAGATGTTGATGACATGTCATTTGGACCTGACAATATGGATGAATTCACACAAACACACACACGAACACACACGGACACACACGGACACACACGGACACACACACACACACAAACACAGCCACCACTGCCAGAGAGCTTTGGCCCTGACCCCTGCTGTCTATTAATAAGAATAATCTTAGAAGGACAGAGAAAGAGGGGGGAGGGAGGGATAAGAAGAAGAAGAAGAAGAAGAGAACTGTGGAGGTTGAAGGAAAGAGAAGATGCTAACAAGGGAGTAGTGAGTCATGACACAAAAATAATCAAAGAAAAAAAAGAGAAAGGAAAGTGAGTGTGTGTGTGTGTGTGTGTGTGTGTGTGTGTGTGTGTGTTTGTGTGTGTAAATCAGGGTATACACTTAATGATACGCCTAAGTAAAGACTTGGTGCACAGCACAGAAGCAACATATGCTCACAGAAATGTCCCTTCTACCGTTTGTAACTCTATGGTCGGTGCTGATGAGAGAATGTCCATTCTACTGTTTGTTACTCTATGGTCGGTGCTGATGAGAGAGCTCAGCCTGAACCATGCGGATGAGAGGTAGGCCTCCCCTAGTCACGCTTTCTTTAGTTGTCTTTCAATGGAAGATGTTTTTCCCTAGAACACACTAGGATAATGGATGCAGTCTTCATAGGGACCAGTTTAGTGAAGACTGAGAAGATGACACAAACACACTGAAACACTGCATGTGGAGTAACAGGAGGGGTGAACTTATTTGTGGGGAGGATTTGTGTGGGGCTACTGAAGACGTGGGGGGTCTGGGGTGTCGTGTCTGTGGAGGCCCTCACCTCTTGGGGCCCTGGATGCTGAGCATGCCCATGTCCTCGGAGTGGTCCTGCAGTTTGCAGCGGAAGCCCTGGTCCTGCAGCACCGTCTGGATGTGGTTCCAGTTGTGCTCAGCCACCCCTCCACCGATGGCCAGGTAGTATGCATCACCTGTGCATGCAAAAACACACACACATCAATAAACATACACACACACAAAGAATCTTTCATGCATACACACACTTGCATGCGTAGTGGCAATTAGTGACAGTGATGTCTCACTCCAGCGACGCCCACTTACACTGACAAACACACACTCGTACACACACACTGTCATCGAGAGGTACCTGTGCACACAGTTACATGCCAACATATGGACACACCCTAAGCCTGCACACACACACACACACACAAATGAACAAGCACACACAAATATTCTAAAGACATCAAGGTCTTTCTCTCCCACAACCACATCCATGTTTAATATCACTAGTGCTATTTTACACATACACTCAAAAGCTAATAGACTTCAGACTCACACACACACACACACACACACACACACACACACACGTATATACACACACACACACGTATACACACACACACACACACACACACACACACACACACACACACACACACACACAAACGGCACACGAGAAGAGAGTGGAAGTTCACCCTGAAAAGATGCTTCTCATGATGGTGAGATTTTGACTGGTGTGTCCCACTCTGTAAAACCACTTTGGGTATCTATCAGTAAATAATATTCGATGTTTGAGTATCTGTCTGTTAACGAGAGTTAAATTAAAATGTGGACAAAATGTAAAAAAAATGATATTATATTATATTAAAAGAAACGATATGAGTCTCACTCTGCATAATGATGTAACATGAAACAGTTTGAATCGTTGTGCTTTGGTCCCTCACGGAAGGATAATGTTTAATGAAAGTTCCTCTCTGTAGAATGCATTAATAAATTAATGTTTAACTCAGTCCCTTCTGAATGTTAAATAATATTTTTTGCAGTGTAGGTGAAATTGGTACCAGCCTCACATGGGAGTACCAGACTATGTAGGTAACTTACCCTGTGAGCAGGAGCCGGGTGAATGTGGGTGCAATTGTGTGTAAATTGTGATACCGTCTTTGCGAGGGCCACCAAGACACACTGGTGCTGTCCTTGCAACAGCAACAATATGTTGGTAATCTCACCCGATTGGACAGGCATCAACCATTCAACACAAAGGCAGATCAATTAAGTTGAACACCTAGGGGGCGCCACACAAAGTGTAGTGTCCTCCACGTGGTCAAAATAATGATAATCCACAAATCAGTCTCGTTAAATATATCAGTCTCATAAAATATATTATACTATCAATTTGGAACTCTGATTAATAATTAAATTAATAACTACAACCAAAGTTACCTTACTAATAGTACGGTTGAAGGTCATTAGAATTCTGAATAGAAGAGGTTGGCAACGTCCATTCTTGTGCAACATTAAATAAACCAGCGTATATAAATCAAAGTATTTATTCACACAATGATAAGAAAATAACACACAATATGTAATCTAGCTAAATGTAACTAACCAATGAATTGAAGGAATAGGTGTATGTGTAATCGAGAGGGAGTGTGTGTGTGAGCTTGTGAGCTCGGGGTTGCGCTGTTAGGAGCGCGCCAGAAAGAATGTGTGTGTGTGTTCCTTTGTCTGATCACCGTAGTTCCGCGTGCATGTGTGTGCACGCACGCGAACATACATGTGATGTGAACAAGGACGAGCCTATATGCAGCGCGAAGTTCGAGTATTCTCTTCGCGTGTGAGGCTATGTGAAGGCCAATGTATGTGTAATCGTGCGCGATTAAGATGCCATGTTAGGAAAGAGGGAAATGGTTAGTGATGCATGCAAGACCCGATGTGTCTGAGAAGCAATCCTAACCATAACCCTTAGATGGTGTGGCGAAGCCAACTACCAGCTAACAATGAACATATATATAAACAGTTACGTTCAGTAAACAAAACATATGAAACACATGAACAATGGCATGTAAACAGTCTTATGCTTAGCCAGGTTGTGAATAGCTAGGATAGCTAAAATGCCCAGTTAATGTCAGAGTTACCAGTCCTTTATGAAAAGGGTCGTACTGGCGAGTCCGATGTTGAAACAGCAGAAGTGATGATGCCGTCCGTAGCTGGAGAAAGTTGTCCTTGCTGTGATGTCTGTGTCCCTGCAGTTTAGATCGGAGGATTTGATCGCTCAGAACGTTGCAGTCTGCCTTTTGTTTCCGTTGTGTGGCGTTAGCTAGCAGGTCTGTTGTTAGCTGCTTTCGCTAAACTTACTGCGTCTCACTGAGCAGTTCGTTGACTGAGAGATCTTAGGCGTGTGTCGGCCGTAAGATGTGAGAACAAAGAGAGTAGTTCTTCACCGTGTGACGGTGTGCTCACGCGGTGTTGGAGGTCCAAGAGGCTTGCTCCTCGCGGACGATGCCCGGAGGGAGAGAGAGGGGTCCTAGCCAGGTGGGCGCCGACAGAGAGAGAGTCACATCTGGGGAGATGCGGCTATTATCCACGCTCAGGTGGGCGTGGTTAAGAAAAGCATCAGGTTACATTTTTATGACAGGTAAAACCTGACGTAGTTTCCGGGGGAACCCATAGACAAGTTACTGATTAAAGTCAACCACAATGGACGAATTCCAGTGTACCTACAGCAGTCTCTCTGCAAACAGCTTGAGTCCCTGTTTCTGTCAGAGGTTGTGTGAAGTGTTAAATGAACCAATCTCTGGTGTTGCCAGCGGATGGGGAGGGAATGGCAGGAGCACTGGCTGGTGTTGTAAAAGACACCAGAATGTTGTTTTTCCACCTCTGCCATTCACTCCCATCCCATCTCC
>NC_045163.1:17143442-17163442 GCF_900700415.2 Clupea harengus | reverse complement strand
GCTGAGTCATCACTATTACAAATGCAACTGCCATACTTCTCCTCTTCCTCCTCCCCCACAGCATCTTCATCCCAACACAAAGGCTACCACGACACACAGATGCTTCACAAACACCAGTAGCACACCCACATCGGCCCCATGACCTCATCTCCCTGTCGCTGTATTCGACCATCACCGCAGTTACGCTCCTTTGTGTCACAGTTAACAGTGCTGCATGCTGCAGTCATATCTGGTCAATGCGTAACGCAGTGCTTTGACAGGCCATTTCCTCAGACACATCATTACTGCTCTCATCAAAGAAGGGGTTGTGGGAGTGATCTAGATCAGTGAAGATCAAACACACACACACACATCCTCATAGGGAGCCTCTGACTCAATCCATAGTGGAAATATAGATAAAATAGATTTGAAAAATGTCAGCACACTAAAATAGTAATGCTTCAAATTTTTTATAATATTTTTTTTTTCATGTTTTCAACCATCCCCAATGTTTGGGGATTAAAAAGTCAGTGTGTGCAAATTTCGTTTCAATCCAGTATTACTGCTCTTTGTTTGCCCTGCAACTGAACCCTACTGTGGTTTCTGAATGGAAACCCCTCAACTGCCTTGGCAACCCGTAGCGTACACCAGGAAGTGGAAGCAGGCCCTCATGCTGGCTACTCCACTACTTTTTACACATCTTCCTCACTTTACCATGATGATTAATTAGTGACCCCTAGCAATGACCCCAGGTAAGTGTAAACACAGACTCATCAATGCAGAGGACAATAAGCAACAGAGATGACTTTTCATCTTTCTATTTAGACTGTGAGTTACTTATGATGACACCCATTCACACACACGGGGGGGGGCAAGACTGTTAAGAGCCCTTCAGTGAATGTGCTACTAACCATCAAGGAACTAGGCACTGATTCATAATGTGGTTAATTGAAAAGAACATCTCAAGAATCCATTTCCTTTTCATTTAAAAAGTTATGGCGAAAACAAGCAGGATGCTTGCAGGCTACTGCTCTCACCCACAAAAGCATTAACCCCCCCCCCCCCCACACACACACACACACACACACACACACACCAAAAAATAGATCACAACGATTTTTCTCTTCCTGGAATCCTTGGGAATCGCAAAAGGCCCATAAATAATTCCAATCCCAGCATGCACCTCTTCGCCACCCGCAATTGCCCTCTCAGGCCTGGGGAGGAGTGGTTGCTAGGCGATCTCGCCGCCCTTGCTCTGGACTGAAGCGCCTCTGGGCAGGAGTTAGGCCGAAAAAAGACCTCCACTTTCTATCTTTTTTTTTTCACTCTCTTTCCCCCCCTCTTATCTGCGTGACTAGCCTGCCTTTCAGTCACTGAACACTGTTATTTATTGCATTTGTAATGACAATAATAATGTGTGATTACATTTTCTAAAAATAATGCGGTTGTTGCCATGCCGATGAAGAGTCTTCTGAGTGCTTCAGCTTGGCTGATAATGCGGCGCAATTCTCCCATTAGTCTACGGAGTGGGGAAGAGCGTTAATTAACTGTGTTATTTAATAATGGAGCTACACTTAAGACAAAACTACATCAAAGGGCTCAAGAGATGTACAAGTGTACAGGTGTGTGGGGGACAGAGACAAACTGTGTGTATATATACAGTAGGTCTGTGTGAGTGTGAATGTGAGTGAGTGTGTGTGTACATGCCAAGCTCCCACGCTTCAAACAGACCGAGCAACCTGTGAGCGGATGAGTGTTAGTCTTCTGCTCCGGGCGAGAAGGAAATATTCAGTCGGGGCGTCTCAGCCGAAGCCCCTTCTGTGCTGCGTGGCGTTTGTCGTCCTAATTAAGCTCGAGCGTCTTTATTTTGGACCATCTTTAATTCAGCGCAGCCATTACCCAAAAGGACGCGCTGCCGGCCAGATTAATGGCACTACAGCGCTCAGTTTAGCTGGCTGAATGACTGGGTATTTCTGGAGCCACTTAAGCAGCCATCTTTTCTCAGCAGTAGCTTAGCAACAAGTGCCAGGGTTCTCTTGTACACGCATACACACAGAACACACACAGACACACACACACACACACACACACACACACACAAATCAGTGCTCATTTGTTTGCTGTTTTATGCAGACTCTGGTGAGTGAGTTTCAACTATGCTCTTATCATATAACAATGGTCGTGAAGTGGGTTGAAGAGAGACAATTATTATTAGTTAACATTGTTAATGTGTAATGTACAGTTTAAGACATCAGGACAAGGGTGGAATAAATGGAAAGTGAGAGGAAAAAGTAAGAAAGCAGTCAACAGTAAAAACTCAGTAAAAAAAAAAAAAATTGTAAAAAAAAAAGAGGCTAAGAATATACAGTGCAATGAGATGGACAGAGGGAAGGACTGAGAGAGAGAAAAGGAGAGAGAGAGGGAGAGAGACAGAAAGAGAGGATGAGACAGGTTATTCTGGGCTTTTATCTGGGCATTTGAATGGCCATCACTCACCCGATTAGAGAGGGACACACTGGCTCTGACAGAGCCTAATAGAACAACTGCTCTTCAAGCAGGTCTCTTCACAGCAATTACAACACTTAACCTCCCTCCTTCCTGCGCTCTCTCTCCCTCTCTCTTCTGTTCTCTACCATTTTTTCTCCTGCTCTCCCTCCCTCCCTCTCTATCCCTTACTTTCTATCTTCTGCTCCCTTCTATCTCTTCCTCCTGTTCCCTCACCCCCCTTCTTCTTTCTCTCCATTCTGTTATTGTTCTCCTATTCCTGTTCTATCTCTGCCCCCCCCATCTCTTTCCCTCTTTTCTTTCTGCCCCCTCTCTCAGTATCTCCAGACAAGCTTTAGTCATCTAGCTGCTGTCCTTCCCCTAAGCATATGTAGATGTGAGTGTGAGTTGTAGCTAATTCCAGTTAAGGAAGGGGCGTCAAAGAGCCAGCAACAGGAAGCTGCACTCCAGAGGGAATGAATGACAGCAGAAAAAAAGAGACAGAGAGAGAGAGGGGGGGGGGGGGGGGGTGAGAGTACGGAGCTAAAACAGAGACTTTAAGTGGTGGGAGGCTGTCACTCACTCACTCGCTCGGCCACCCATTCACTCACTCGCTCACTCACCCACTCACCCATTCACTCACTCACTCACCCACTCACCCACTCACTCACCCACTCACTCACTCACTCACTCACTCACTCACTCACCCACTCACCCACTCACTCACCCACTCACTCACTCACTCACTCACTCACTCACCCACTCACTCACTCACTCACTCACCCACTCACCCACTCACTCACCCACTCACTCACTCACCCACTCACTCACTCACCCACTCACTCACTCACTCACTCACTCGCTCGGCCACCCATTCACTCACTCACTCACCCATTCACTCACCTCACTCACCCACTCACCCATTCACTCACTCACTCACCCACTCACCCACTCACTCACTCACTCACCCACTCACCCACTCACTCACCCACTCACTCACCCACTCACTCACCCACTCACCCATTCACTCACTCACTCACTCACTCACTCACTCACCCACTCACTCACTCACTCACTCACTCACTCACCCACTCACCCACTCACTCACTCACTCACCCACTCACCCACTCACTCACCCACTCACTCACCCACTCACTCACCCACTCACCCATTCACTCACTCACTCACTCACTCACTCACTCACTCACTCACTCACTCACCCACTCACCCACTCACTCACTCACTCAACAACTCACCCATTCACTCACTCACCCTTTCACTCACTCACCCATTCACTCACTCACTCACTCACTTGCCCACTCACTCACTCAAAGTCATGTTATTCAAAGGCTCAATGTGGCTTTTGTTACATCACCTCATCTTGATTGCCTTTACTATACACAAATTAAGATTATCTTAGGAAGTGTAATAACAAGTCAAATTAAACCGAAACCATTTGTCGTGGACTCTATTCTAAACGTTCTCAGACATGGCTTACAGACATGGCTTGACAATCATTTTAGTTCTTGTACCTATACCATGGATACTTTTCCCAAACACTTAACACAGTGGGCTTTACAGACACACACCTCTGCATATCAGTTCATTTTGGGGGAAAATGCAGTACAACAACCACACCACAATCAATTGTGCCGTAACTTTAACACATGTTCCCTCTCAGAGTAGAATGACCTAAAAAACACTAACAACTTGAAGCATTGCTTATTGCATCTATAAGATGTTGCTGTGTCCTCCAGTTTAGCATAGATTACTGTAGTGTTGCATTTAAAAAAGCGAAAAAACACACACAGACAAACACTTCTTTGGACTACAGTAATAAAGTTTGTAATATGACAGTAAACAAATAATTCTAAAATGCTGCAATATGTTTCATTACAGCCATATGCTAGAATTGCATGTGTTACTGCACTATATAGGCTTACTACATTACAACAAAAAGGCATGAATATGCTACGTATTTACTGCAGTCTTTCCAATGCAGTAAATTACATACATCAACACAAGATACAGTCTACCAAAGTACTGTAATACCACTAGAAGTCTGCTGTAGCCCTACAGTAATGCTGATCCATTCTGTCCTCTGCATTTGGTGTCAAACTTTTACATGTTTGAACTTAGGGCCAAGTATCCACAGTTTGATTCACATGGTCTACTGGTGTGCTCGATGTGTTAAGTGTTTTGGGAATGTGAACATGGTATAGGTACAATAACTAAAATGATTGGAAAAAACTGTATTACAGTAGAGATAGTGAGAAGTCTGCAAGCCAAAACAAACTAAATAATCAAAATAAACTTTCTGCTAAATTAAGAATACTTTTTCTTATTCAAGCATATCATTTAATTTGTCTCTCTAAACAAAGCATCTTTCCATCTACAGTGATCTAAATTACTGTAAGTAAGGTTTTGAACTGAAAGTTAACTGTTCTGAACAGAGTATCTAAACATTGGCAAAAAATGCTGTAGTTCCACAGTGTTTTGCTGGTAGTGAACATTGAATGGGACAGGTATCCATGAATTTTGGAAGAAGGTGTCATTGCCAGCATTTGTATCTAAGCATAGGGGCAAGTATCTACAGTTTGGTTCACATGGTCTACTGGTGTGCTCCATGTGTTAAGTGTTTTGGGAATGTGAACATGGTATAGGTACAAGAACTAAAATGATTGGAAAAAACTGTAATTTCAACCTTTCAGGCATCATTTAGGCATATCCAACTGGTGACTAACATGTAAACTAAGGAGTGCCGATCTTCTTCTTCAGTTTGTTTACCTTGCAATGAATTATGGTATACTGGAGAAATTGTAGTGGGAATTTTATGGTGCACGATCCAGTGAATGAAATTTACAGTTGAGAACTCTGGCAGCACTACAAAATGGCAGATTCACTATGAGGTAGACTATAGAGTGGTGAGTAGACGATCCAAACACAGCTACTGACTGAAACCAACACCCATGAGCGAGAGAAGGACTAAGTGAAGGATGCTTGGAGGAGAGCAAGAAGGAGCAGAGGAAGGATGAGATAGGTACACAGACAGATGGAGGAGAGGAGGAATGACTTGAGAAGAGTGAGGAAAGGGATTTCAGGGGTCTGGGTTGAGTACCTGGTGGAAGGGGTCTCTCCTCATGTTGCGGCTGGCCAGAGGCTCGTCGAAGGGGAAGACCACGGAGTAGTTCTTGGCATAGGACTCGTGACTGCGCTCACGGATCCAGCGGTTGTTGTTGGTCAGAGAGTGGTGGAACCGCCTGGGAAACAGAGTAGGGGTCATTCAGAGGGCAAGAACATGCACACACACACACACACACACACACACACACACACACACACACACACACAGACACACACACACACACACACACACACACACACACACATTCACACAGAGATAGAGATAGAGATAGAGTATTATAGGACAGTTACCTGATATCATAGCCATACATGTCCTTTTCGGGACGTCCATAGATGATCCAGTGAGCCAGCTCTCTCCCACACCCTCCACCCAGCATCATACCTAAAGGAGCAGTCAATCAAGCTGTCAGTCACTTATCCCAACAGACAATGCCATCCGACAGCCATCAATCAAATGCTATCGTCTGGCAGCCATTAATCCATCAGTGCCAACGGCATCTGTCGACAAATATGTCTGTCAAACATGGGAGGGTTCATAGTGGGTTCAAGAGCCAATCAAAATCATCAGACGGGTGACAGACAGCTGTCTGTCACTTCTCCATGACAACACAAGAGCAGAAAGCTGATGGCAGGAATACAAATCACTGGAAAATTATTACAGTAAAATCACAACAACTGATACAATGAAACCCGTAGGTCTGTAATGTATACTATGCACGCGCACACACACTAGGGCTGTCAACGAATATTCTAAATTCGAATATATATTCGAATAGTTGTTAAAAATAGAATTTCGAATGTGAAAATTAATATTGGAATGTAAAAAAACAAAAAAAAACAGCGGCAGCACTGTCTGCTTTGCGGGTGGGCGCGCGCCTGAGATCAGGGACAGGTCACAGGAGTCGCACTGTCTGGCACAGAGTCACTGCTGACAGTTGACTTGCGAGATGCAGAAAGTGCAGAATCCAGCTTGACCGCAACAGAGAAAGTGATTGTAACCCCCAAACATCTAAAGAGTGATGTCTGGAAAGATTTCGGATTTTGGTCAGTTGATGGTAAACTTGTTGAGCCTACAACTAAAGTAGTGTATAAGCTATGTAAGCTAGAGTTAGCTTACCATTCAACAACTAGCAACTTGAGGCTACATCTCCACATTTTGGAGATGTAGCCTCAAGTTGCTAGTTGTTGAATGGTAACCTAACTCTAGCTTACACACTACTTTAGCTGTAGGCTCAACAAGTTGCCTCACTGCTGACAGTTGACTTGGTGGAAGATGGCAGAAAGTGCAGAACCCTGCTTGACCGCAGCAGAGAAAGTGATTGTAACCCCCAAAAATCTAAAGAGTGATGTCTGGAAATATTTCGGATTTTGGGCAGTTGATTGTAAACTTGTTGAGCCTACAGATAAAGTAGTGTGTAAGCTATGTAAGCTAGCGTTAGCTTACCATTCAACAACTAGCAACTTGAGGCTACATCTCCAAAATGTGCATCCAAGTGAATATGGCATAATATGTGGAACTTCAGCGAAACAGCCACGTCTGGATACATATTTTGCGCCATCCGTCACAAGTTCGTTGCCTGCGGCACGACAGGAGGCCTGCACGCAAAAATTGATTTCGTTCATATGCAAGGACATGAGCCCGATCAGTGTGGTGGATGGGATAGGCTTCAGGGAGTTATGTGAAGCACTGGAACCGAGGTACCGTATCCCTTGTTGTCGTTCATTTAAACCGCTATGCGCAGAGAGCGCGACGGTGCGGGAGAGGCAGAGAGAGGGAGAAAGAAAGAGTGCTTCTGTGCGAGCGAGAGGCCAAGCTCTGCGGTCTTGGCCATTAGTTAATTTACTTATTTTTGTGTAGGTAATATGTTGTTAAATATGTTTAAACGTAAATAAGTTACATATACAAGTAGTTATGTCTCGTTGTATTAATTTGTCCTGTTATTGACGTGCCTAATGCGCAACCAGAAATTCGAATATGTTCGAATATATGTGTTTTTTTCAAGCGAATATTCGAACGTCATTTTTGAGCAATTTTGACAGCCCTAACACACACACACACACACACACACACACACACACACACACACACACCACACTGACTGGTCTCTAGGTACGAGTAACTTGGACAGGCTCTCAGCACCATTCATTCTCCACATATGACTGCTCGCACACCTGGCATGGGCGTTAATGTGCTTGTTATAACTGTGCAAATGTGTCCCTCCTCTCTAATAAGCCACAGCACAGCGAACCTGATGGGCCCTTTACCGGCACTTACACCAACACTGCTTGGAGGGGATGACTGGCAAAGGCACAGACCAAACAAAACCCTGAACCATGAGTAAGTGACCACACTCACCTCACAAATAAATTACCCTCAATAGAGTCAGTGGGGGTTTATAAAAGACCTTTATAAAAGTATGAAGGCAAGGCAAAGCAAGTTGATTTATACGGCACAATTCAAACACTTTGGTAGTTCAAGTGTTTTACAATAAAAGAACATACGGAAAATAAGATTTAAAAGGTACAATGCATTAAAGGGGTTTAAAGTGCTATTTTCATTCAGTCAGTTCTTCGCATCTTTCTAAACACCCTTTTCTTCCATGCACACATAGTTTGAGAATTCTGAGAAGTGAAATAAAACTAAAACTCACAATTGTGTCGTTCCTGTCTATGCTGGTGAAGGAGTTTGAAAATAGCTATGGTGTGGGGGAAAAGGAGGAAACTAATGATTTGCCTGACAGCATTGTTATAATTCTATCCTTTCAAAATGGCTGCCAACTGTGGGAGTGGGTGGACAGGCCAGAAGTGAAAGACAGATGGGAAAATAAAGGGAGGAAGATAGGAGGAGAGAAAGAGAAGAGGACAGGAATGGAAAGAAGAGGAGAGGAAAAGAGGAAATGAGGAGAGGAGGAGAGGAGAGGAGAGGAGGAAAGAAGGACTGCAGGAGAGGAATAAAGGGGAGAGGAGAGCAGTGAGCGTGAAAGAGTACAAGAGGTGACACTAAAAAAGAAAGAGGATTAGTGAGGGGGGAGTTAATCTGGAGAGAGGACAGGAGAGGACAGGAGAGGGTGAGACAGACCGAGAGAGAAAGGGCACAGAGGAAATAACAGTCAGCAAGAACACAGGTGAAGAGTCCTGGGTCGGAGAGAGAAAACGAGAAAGAGAGGGAGAAAGTATGAATGAGAGAGAGAGAGATTCATTTATCATTATTTGTATTGTATCATTTCTGTTAATTATATTTGTCCTTCTATGTTTGTATGTAATTTGTATAATATGTATGTGTTAAATCAGCTTTGGCAATAGTGTTCCAAAACATTCATGCCAATAAAGCTTCTTTGAATTGAATTGAATTGAATTGAATTGAGAGGGAGAAAGAGAGGGAGAAAGTGTGAGTGACAGAGAGAGGAAAGTGAACAGCGGGAGAAAGATGGGTGTCACTAATGCGCTGTCCACAATGCCTGGAAGCTTAAAAACTAGTGGGCTAACATGCGGCAAACTCTCGCTATCTCTCCATCTCTCTCTCGGTCTTTCTCTCTCCCTTTCGTTCTTTCTATATCCCTGTTTCTCACACAGCATCTCTCGCTCTCTCTCTATCAATCAATCCACCTCTCTCTCTGTCTCTCTCTGTCCCCCTGTTCTTCTCCCACTCTAAAGGACATTCTGCTCATTAGTGGGCACATGGGCTCATTAACATGGGCTCCTACTTCAGGCCTGCTGACTAATTACAGCCCACATGTCCCACTGCAGTGTGCGTGTGTGTGTGCGTGTGTGTGTGTGTGTGTGTGTGTGTGTGTGTGTGTGTGTCCCAAAACAGCCCTGCATTACCACGTCCCCAACTACGCAGATCCACACACACTCTGACTCCCTCAAATACACACACACACACAAATACACTCATATATACATATATACACTAACTAACACATACACACACACACACATATGCGTACACAAACACACACAGCCTAACTCTGCTCTGGCAGATTTTGGCAGAGCCTCCGCTCCGCTTGTCATTGTCAGTGAAGAGAAGAAGCCCACACTCTTCAGCCATCACTTCAGACTCGGGGGACAGATTGGGTAACTGCCAATTACCCACTCCCACCCCCTGGCACACCCCCCCCCCCCCCCCCCCCACTCGGGGACTACAGATGGGGGCAGGGCGGGTGAGTCACATGATTACATATAATGAGACCCACAGCTGGACTTGAATGTTCACAAGGCATCTCTAGAGGAGACCAGCGCTTCATGAGGTCCTCTTGCCTTTATGTGGCCGCCATGACGGCATCAGTGTAATGGCCTGGATGCACTGAAGCTATGATGGAAAGACTCTGTAACAGTGAAGCTATGATGGAAAGACTGGCTACACGGCATGCAAGGATCACTGGGGGAAAGATACAGCAAGGCCTGACTACAGCCACAGCCACAGCCACAGCCACATCAGGATTCAAGGATAGTCAGTTTAGAACTACAATCCCACCAGAGCAGTGAGGACTTACACCAGTGCTCCTGTTACTTACAACAACAGGCCACCGGAAACCTAAAGGTCATGAGTTCAGTTCCCATGAGTGTTCTCGTACAGATCAAACCCTGACTCACCTGCACTGACTAACTTGTTATGGATAAAAGTGCTTGCTGAATCAATACACTAATTAAAATGGTTGGTCTACAGAGAAGTACGTGGGATGCCTAAGGTCAGACAGGGCCCAGACAACAGTTGTCTAGATGTCTGGAGTGGATCAGAGCACGGCCATGACAACAGAAGTGGTACAGCAGTCTGGCAGATCAACAGAGAGAGGCAGCAGGCCTTTGGTCTGAGTGGGCCACCTTCTCGGTTCTGTAACCGTTGAAAGGTACCGTGGGCGGAGAGGTGAGTTGCATCAGATCATCAGGGGTTGCTGTAAAAGGACCTGGCCCTGAGAGTAAGCCAGACACCATAACATGAGAGAGAGAAGGAGAGAGGGGCAGAGAGAGAGAGAGGGAGGGAGAGAGAGAGAGAGAGAGAGGGAGAGAGAGAGAGAGAGGGAGAGAGAGGTAGAGAGAGAGAGAGGGGGACAGAGGGAGAAAGAGAGAGACTGAGATGGGTCGTCAAAGCAGTCTCTGAATCACTGTCGGTATTTCTGTAAATGTCACGGGAGCAGTTCTAATCCGGTTCTGTTTGGGCTCTGATCTGAAAGTGTGGATGAGAAGAACAAGAACAGAGAACAGAGACAGATGGTGTCCATGTGTGAGACACATGGCTTTGGCAATTATAAACTCACTCATTCACGACAACACAGGAATAGTGATTTCGTTTGATCTGACTTTTACATGAGCAAAATCTCTGTCAAAACACTGTTGAGCCAATTTGAATTTGAAAGAGAGAATGTGTAGAGAGGACACACAGAGAAATAAAGATATGCAAAGTGTGTGGGAAACTGGAAGGATAAAACTTTTTTTAGAGACGGAATGAGAGAGAGAGGGAGAAAGAGAGAGAGAGAGAGAGAAGAGAGAGCGGGAGAAAGAGAGAGATTTTTGTTCTGCTGTTATTACTGTTGATTGATTGTCTCATTGCTTTAATTTTGTCTTCACTGTTATATTGTCATTTTGTACTTAGGGGACGCTTCGTGTAACAGTCGCTCTGAATAGAATTTAATTGCACTGAGAGAGAAGATAGAGACAGAGAGAGAAAGAGAGAGAGAGAAAGAGAGAGTGAGAGGAGAGAGAGAGAGGAAGAGAGAGAGAGAGAAAGGAAAGAGCTTAATCTAGTCATTCCCTTCAAAAGAGGCTTCAACCTTTCAGTAACATGTCCCCTTGACAGTAGAAATCTCCCATGATGCACCTATTCATCAGCACCCTGAGAGTTCCCAGCATGCCTTGTGGCGGCCGTCACTCCCAGTGGCAGGAGAGTGGCAGTCAGCTGTGACTCTCCTCTCCTCTCCTCTCCTCTCTTCTTTTCTCTCCTCTCTTCTCCGCTCCATGGCAGGCTATCTACAGAGAACCCCCACGGGTATGTAATCTCCTGCCCCCGCTGCCCTCACCTACACACACACACACACACACACCATTCAGACATGCACACATACACACATACACAGACACACAAAAGCACACCACGCATCCCATACACACACACACACACACCATCCAGACCTGCGCATACACCACCCATACACACAAAGGCACACACATACACACCACCCATGCACACACACACACACACAACTACCCATACACACACACACACACACACAGCCCAGAGCAGCGGAGAACAGCAGATCTTGACAGCAGGACAAGTGAGGAGAGACCGAGGTGAGGACATGAGTGATGGACTCAACAGGAGGCGCCAGCAGGGAAGGACACTCTCACCGTGTCCCTGCATACTGATCACATCACACACAAACACACACACACACACACCATCCATGAACACACATGCACACCATCTGACACATGCTCTCTAACACATATTCGCAAACACATGGTGAAACTCAAGCACATATGAACACACACACACATCATGCACCTATGAACAACACACTCACACAGGCACACATACTGTCCACTGTCATCTTTCCATGTCTGTGTTCATCTTCCTTTCTTCTGAACTTCCCACCAAACATACACATACACCCCTCTCTACCAACCATAATCTCTCACTCTCTGTCTGTCTGTCCGTCTGTCAGATACACACACACACACACAAACCCAAAAGAAGACGTCTGTGGATAGTCTCAATGAGTAAGATAGGATAGGAAAGGGCAACACTTAGCATTTAGGGATACACTTGGCCATAAGATTTGGAGAGGGTTGTGGGGGGTGTGTGTGTGTGTGTGTGTGTGTGTGTGTGTGTGTGTGTGTGTGTGTGTGTGTGTGTGTGTGTGTGTGTGTGTGTGTGTGTGTGTGCGTGTGTGTGTGTATGTGTGTGGAGGGAGGTAGGGGGTTGGCTGGTTGGTATCACCACAGCACACAGGGTCTGAGACTGAGCCTCCATTAACACCCCCACAGTGAGAGCACTGACACAGACGGCGAGTGACTCTGCTCATTGACGCCGTGTCCTTCACCACAAGCTGGGCACAATGGAAAGGGAATGATGCAATCATGGGGAACCATCTCTTGACTTCAAATCCAGGCATGGGGGCTAAATGTGTTGTTAGTTGCTAAAGAACAGGTCCATCGCTCATAAATATAGGTAAGAGATGTTTCTGCACCATGTTCTAAGGTTCTAGTAAAAATCAGGATGAATGGATCTAACTAGAAGCCTGGAGGTCAACAACAGTTCAGTCTTCTATGTATCACTGACTGTTTTACTGGGAAGACACCATTCTGGTTATGAATAAAACTTACGGTCAAAACTTTAAAATAAAACTTCTGTTGTCTGTCCTTCCGTTGGCCTGCCCACCTTGTGTGCCTGTGCCCTCTCCCTCTCTCTGCAGCAGGTGAACTGGTGCACAGGTGTGGTGGAGTTCACCCTGATTGGCAGGGGGATAAGAGGTCTGCTTTCCACCTCTGGCTGGGGACTCTCTCTTCCTCTTTCCTTCTCTCTCTCCGACAGCATTTGGCTTTTGTTTTGCTGACACCCCTAGACACTGACTGGTGCTACATTTTCGCTTTCTTCCATTATACTGACGTTCTTAACGTTCTTTATTAATTCTTTAATAAATGTACATTTGAATTGCAACCTGCGTGTGGCCTCCCCTTCACGTTGCCATGCTGCGAGCCAAGCGGTCGTAACACTTCATTTTCATTCATCCGCATCACAACGTGTTTTGAAAGGTTTGTGATGGCTGGGCTAATTATGCTAATGCTAATGTGGTTAATGGAAAATACAAAACCAACAAAAGGCAGCGTAGCTTCCTAACAGCATCTCTACTGCCGAGGCTTAATGTGAATTAAAGATTAGTAACCACGGACTCATGCCAGATCAGTGTGTACTGCTGCCGCTCCTGTGAGGGGGGTGACGATGCACCGATGGGGTGTCAGCAATATTTGGGAGGGCAAGGTCACACACACACACACACACACACACACACACACACACACACACACACACACACACACACACACCTGCCCCTGGCTACATCAGCAGAACCAGAGCCTCTCTACCTTGTCCTTCAGAACATTCTTTCTAATACACACACTCACCATCTTTCTCTCCCTCTCCCTTTCTCTCCCTCCCTCTTGTTGTTTCTCTATCCCTCGTTCTCTCTCTCTCTCCCTCTTTCACACCCTCACACTCTACTCTTCTAAGCATATTGCTGTATCTGTCAAACTTATGTTATTAAACCCCTGCACTCAATTCTTCCCTTGTCTCTTACTTTCTGTTTCTTTCCCACTAACCCTTGCACACATAAACACACACACACACACACACACACACACACACAGAGACAAAGACTCACACACACACACACACACACACACACACACAGAATCAGAGACAAACACACACACACACACACACACACACACACACACACAGACAGACACACAGACAGACACACACAAGGCATGTCTGAACACCTGCAGAGAGCAGAGGTAACGTGCATGAATCATTTAGATGATACTCCTATGACTGAACAGGAAGGCCCATCCTTTCCATGAGCAGATAGGAACATTTAAGGGTTGGAGTGAGCAATTATCTGTGTGTGTGTGTGTGTGTGTGTGTGTGCATGCAAACATTATCCGTGTCTAGCTAAGAGCAGCATAACTGTATTTCACTATTTCTTTGTTTTAAAAGCCATCGACTCCTTTCAGCCCGCTAAAAACAGCCATTTGTCTCACTGTGTGTGTTTGAAAGGGAGGCAGTGAAAGAGGAAACTGTAAGGAAAGGAGGAGGAAAGGATTAAGAGAGAGGATGGGGCCCAGATAGATAGAAACAGAGAAGATGAAAAAGAGAGAGAGAGAGAGAGAGAGAGAGAGAAACAGAGCAAGAAGATGGTATCTCAAGGCTCGGGGCTAAGCTGCTGTAGGACTAGGTCTTTGTATGAAGAACAGGGGTGGGGAGAAAGAGAGAGACAGAGTGTGTGTGTGAGACAGAGAGATAGTGTGTGAGTGTGTGTGTGTGTGTGTGTGTGTGTGACAGAAAGAGAGTGTGTGTGTGAGAGAAACAGAGAGAGAGGGTGTGTGTGTGTGTGTGTGTGTGTGTGTGTGTGTGTGTGTGTGACAGAAAGAGAGTGTGTGTGTGTGAGAGAGATAGAGCGAGGGTGTGTGTGTGTGTGTGTGTGTGTGTGTGAGAGAGAGAGAGAGAGAGAGAGTGTATGTGTGTGTGAGTGTGTGTGTGCATAGGAGAGAGAAAAAGGAAGAGTGCATCTCCATGCTGAGGTCTAAGCTGCAGTAAGACATGTGGAGAGTCTGCGTGTCATGGCCCACACTGGGGTTTATTAAGTGAAGACATGCATAATGAAACAGTACGTCCTCCATACTGTAAGTGCTCCTGGGTTCAGCGTTTACATGGCGGTATGACTGAGTGTATGCATGAGTGTGTGTGCACATTTTAGCATCTTTCTCTGCGCAAATCTGATGAAATATGTGTGTGTATGTGTGTGTGCGTGTGTGTGTGTGTGTGCGTGTGTGTGTGTGTGTATGTGAGAGAGAGAGTGTAATGGTAGCCAGTGGGTACAGTGCTGTGCAGTGAGTAATCCACACTCCCTGACACCTTAAGAGACGTGCTAGCAACAGATGCTAGCACCCATGGGTTTTAGCCTCATTGCTAGCATGCCTGCCTCCCATGCCCAAGGTTGCAAAATTTGGTGCAAGACTGTGCTCATCTACACAACGAGGTTACATGTGCACACCTGTGCGTGCACTACAACATGCCCTATGCCACAAATGTGTGTGTGTGTGTGTGTGTGTGAGAGAGAGAGAGTGCACTGCCCTTTACTACAGTTTTTAAGGGTTGAATGGTTGAAAGTGAGTGAGTGAGTGAGTGAGTGAGTGAGTGAGTGAGTGAGTGAGTGAGTGTGTGTGTGTGTGTGTGTCTTCCATAACCCACCTGCGCTGTTGAAGCCGCAGCCCAGGAAGAATCCTCTCACTTCAGGAGCCTCCCCCATCAGGGGCTTATGGTCTGCAGTGAAGGATTCTGGGAGAAACGAAGACAGAAGGACAATGAGACGCGCTGAAGATTTTCATCTTTTTAAGAAATGTGATTGATGTCTGCAACACTGCCAATAGAATGGGAATACCAGTGTAGTTACTTTCAATGGAACTTAGGAAGGGTGTGTGACAAGGTATAACCCGGTGAGAAGAGAGAGTATGGTGAAGAGAGAGAGAGAGTATGGTGAGAAGAGAGAGAGAGAGAGTATTGTGAGAAGAGAGAGAGAGAGAATGGTGAGAAGAGAGAGAGAGAGTATGGTGAGAAGAGAGAGAGAGTATGATGAGAAGAGAGAGAGTTTTGTGAGAAGAGAGAGAGAGAGAGAGTATGGTGAGATGAGAGAGAGAGAGTATGGTGAGAAGAGAGAGGGAGAGAGTATGGTGAAAAGAGAGAGATTATGGTGAGAAGAGAAGATAAAACGGCAAAGAAAGAAGAGCAAGACAGAAAGAAATTGAGAGGAAGGAGGAAGAGTTACACAGTAGGGAGAGCTACAGTAGAGAGAAGTAAACAGAGAGAGAGAGAGAGAGAAGGAGAGAGAGAAGGGGGAAGAAAGAAGGAGAGAGGGGGGGTGAGGGGGAGCAAGAGAGAAGAATATTTTATTCATCCTGCTTTAAGTGCAGATGAGGCTCGGAGAGCTCTCCTCTCTGCTGTCGTCCCTGCAGCCAGTCTGCCCAAACATCCGCTCACACACACACACACACACACACACACACACACACACACACACACACACACACACACACACACACATATATACGCGCACGCACACACTCAGGCGCACGCGCACATACACACAGACACCTATTAGGCCGTGTCAAAGTTCTGGCTGTCAGAGTTGTTACAATTACAGCAGCCCACAGACCTCAACTGCCATACTACTTCTACAGTAATTAATGACCTGCCAACTCACTCAAAACCACAACCTACACAGAGGAACACACACACACACGCACACGCACACGCACACACACACACACATTCATCATCATCAAACTCGTCAGATGTAATTGTCTTGCTGCTAATTGTGTCCCTTGACAAATCAGAGCAGAAACAACTTCAGCTTCAACTTCAACTTGTAGTTTCACCAATCACAACAAGCTTTTATATTGTAGACCTCTCTCTCATACTTACAAATGTTTGCACACACACACACACACACACACGCATTTAAGCTACTTGTGGGGCCTGAGAGTGTGTGCAGATTAGATATGGTATGACAACAGCGCTACATCTCAGGGGTACTCTATAGCTCCTCTTCGATGTCCCCCATAAGTACCCACGTTATGTAGTGCTAGTGACTCTTCAATGTCAGTGTGAAGTGTAGGCTGGACTCTCACCATATGGTTCTCATCTGACTGCATGCTGAGATGTGAAGTACTAGTGGAAAAGTCCATCAGGCATAAGCTAACTTCGAGCACAGAGAGTAGCAGAATAAAGCATCCACACACACACAGTCTCACACACACACACACACACACACACACACACACACACACACACACACACACACACACACACACACAGGCTCACACACACACACACAGGCTCACACATGCATGCACATACAATAGACATAAAACAACTCACCCACACACATACACAAAGACCTACAAACACATATACATTCACAAACACACACACACACACACACACCACTAGTGTCAGAGGAGAGCGCTAGAGAGTAGAGAGGGCTTGATTAGGCTGATTCACCCCCACCTGCAGGGATGTTCAGGTATAAGTGGAAGCAGACGCTCCCATTTTCCTGCCACCTGCAACTCTCCTCATCCCACCCACGCCAATCACACTTCTCACCTCACTTACAGACTCTCTCTCACACACTCACACACACACACACACACACACACACACACACACACACACACACACTCCTGCACTGCCTATCTTTCCCAGAATCACAGTCTTCACCGCACAAAAACAATAACATCAGTCTCTACCTCTCCTCTAAATGAATCTCTACATTCATCTGACTAACACAACAACACCCCACTCTACATTTCCTCTGAATCAGTCACATTTCCTACCTCACACACACCACACCAATATTCACCTCACACACACACCACACCACTCTCTACCTTCACACAAAACACACCACTCTCTACCTCACACACACCACACCAATCTTCACCTCACACACACCACAACACTCTCTACCTCACACCACACCACATCACAACACTCTCTACCTCACACACACCACATCGCTCTCTACCTCACACACACCACACCAATCTTCACCACACACACACCACAACACTCTTCACCTCACACACACCACATCACAACACTCTCTACCTTCACACACAACACACCAATCTTCACCTCACACACACCACACCACTCTCTACCTCACACACACCACAACACTCTACCTCACACACACCACACCAATCTTCACCTCACACACACCACTCTCTACCTCACACACACCACAACACTCTCTACCTCACACACACCACTCTACCTTCACACACACCACATCACACCACTCTCTACCTCACACACACCACACCACTCTCTACCTCACACACACCACACCAATCTTCACCTCACACACACCACTCTCTACCTCACACACATCACACCACTCTCTACCTCACACACACCACACCAATCTTCACCTCACACACACCACTCTCTACCTCACCTCACACCACACCACTCTCTACCTCACACACACCACACCACTCTCTACCTCACACACATCACAACACTCTTCACCTCACACACACCACACCACTCTCTACCTGACACACACCACACCACTCTCTACCTCACACACATCACACCAATCTTCACCTCACACACACCACACCAATATTCACCTCACACACACCACATCACTCTTCACCTCACACACACCACAACACTCTCTACCTCACACACACCACAACACTCTTCACCTCACACACCACACCAATATTCACCTCACACACACCACATCACTCTTCACCTCACACACATCACAACACTCTCTACCTTCACACACAACACACCAATCTTCACCTTACACACACCACACCACTCTCTACCTCACACACACCCATCTTCACCTCACACACACCACACCACTCTCTACCTCACACACATCACACCAATCTTCACCTCACACACACCACACCACTCTCTACCTCACACACACCACACCACACCACTCTCTACCTTCACACACAACACACCAATCTTCACCTTACACACAACACACCACTCTCTACCTCACACACACCACACCACTCTCTACCTCACACACACCACTCTACCTCACACACACACACCACACCAATATTCACCTCACACACACCACACCATTCTCTACCTCACACACACCACACCAATCTTCACCTCACACACACCACAACACTCTCTACCTCACACACCACACCACTCTCTACCTCACACATCACACCAATCTTCACCTCACACACACCACTCTCTACCTCACACACACCACACCACTTTCTACCTCACACACACCACACCAATCTTCACCTCACACACACACCACTCTCTACCTCACACACACCACACCACTCTCTACCTCACACACACCACAACACTCTCTACCTCACACACACCACTCTCTACCTCACACACCACACCAATATTCACCTCACACACACCACTCTCTACCTCACACACACCACACCAATCTTCACCTCACACACACCACTCTCTACCTCACACACACCACACCACTCTCTACCTCACACACCACAACACTCTCTACCTCACACACACCACACCACACCACTCTCTACCTCACACACACCACACCACTCTCTACCTCACACACCACACCAATATTCACCACACACACACACCACACCACTCTCTACCTCACACACACCAATCTTCACCTCACACACACCACAACACTCTCTACCTCACATACCACACCACTCTCTACCTCACACACACCACACCCATCTCTACCTCACACACCACACCACTCTCTACCTCACACACACAACACTCTCTACCTCACACACACCACTCTCTACCTCACACACACCACACCAATCTTCACCTCACACACACCACACCAATCTTCACCTTACACACACCACACCACTCTCTACCTCACACACACCCATCTTCACCTCACACACACCACACCACTCTCTACCTCACACACATCACACCAATCTTCACCTCACACACACCACACCACTCTCTACCTCACACACACCACACCACACCACTCTCTACCTTCACACACAACACACCAATCTTCACCTTACACACAACACACCACTCTCTACCTCACACACACCACACCACTCTCTACCTCACACACACCACT
>NC_045163.1:17065942-17135942 GCF_900700415.2 Clupea harengus | reverse complement strand
GGGTAAAGGGGAGGAAAGTGTGCTGTTCAAACATTACCACACAATAAGAGCATGGCTTGACCCAAGACATTTTTCACAACTGCTTACACAAGTTTTGCAAACAAAATGCAAAAACCACGAATCTCTTGCAAAATGAAACACTGCATGTCCCTTTTTGGAAATCAAACTTTTGTGTCCAATGGCAAACACACTCTTCCTATTGTCAGACCTTTTCAATCACTAACTACACTCTAGTGTGATGAAGCTTAAACACACCTGTCTTTGTTAAAGTAAGGTTACAGTATTTCAGTGCACTTCATAGAACAATCTGACAAAAAGGTTACAACAGACTGAATGAATACATAAATACACAAATACAGTATTTTAACAAATTTCAATAATTTTTTCCAGTTTTTAAAAACACTATAAATTGGTCAAAATCACACAGTGCACCTTTTGGATTTTCAGTTCTAGCGTGTACAAAACTCAAAATAGTTTGCTAAAAACATTACAGCAAACTCAAATATATTTAGTCAACACATAAATGCTAGGGAATTTAGGGTGCAAAGGGTCGTAACAGTAACAAAGACCTTTACAGTAGAGTGCATTACCAAAACAGTATCTCAACGTTTAGAGTATAGGTATAGAGTATGGGAACACATCATACACAGCATTTTATATTGGGCTATGTAAGAAGTGTGAGAAAAACTACATTGAGCCAGTATGTGTGCATGATACATGGAAACAGACTGGGACTGTACCCAACCAATCGCAACCAATGTCCTCCTATGAAACTGGTACAGTGTTGCATTTTTGAAGGGCAGTGCTCTAGTAAGGCACATAGATGTTCAATGTCTGCTTGTTGTGTCTTACAGGGGAACTATGTGTGTAGTGTTTCACAAAAAGTGTTTTATGAGTGTTTAATGCAAACTAAGTGAAAGGCTGAGTATAAGCTTAGTTTGGCCGATTTGGTGTGGGTTTTGCTGTTTGATTGACAGGTTTCAGGTGTGTGTGTGTGTTTACATATCTTTGAGAATGCTCAAGCAAGCACAAGCATGTCCGTGTGGGTAGGCATATGTTAATGTGGTAATGCTTCTGTATGTGTGTTTGTGTGTGGGTGTGTGTGTGTATGCCCTGGTCCAATGCTGACCTGCACAATTGACCAGGCAGGATGTCTCTATGGTCCCGAAGGGTGTCTCCACTCCCCTCACCCTCTTCACCCCCAGGTCATCAGTGCTCACCTGGACACCCGTCACCGGACAGTTCTCTATCACCTGCGGCAGGATGGGCACACACACAGCATTACACACACGCACACATTTCAAACACACAGAAACACACACACACACACACACACACACACACACACACACACACACACACACACACACACACACATACACAGAGACGCACGCATGTACAAACAATGGTACAGCCATGCACACATTTTAGTCAACGGAGAACACCACACACAAAGAAATACGTGTATAAAAAGTGGGATACACATACACACACAAGGTACATGCACAAACATCCAACAGTGACTATGGAAATAACTGTCCTTATCATCTTTAATTGCTTTCAAAAGCCCTGATTACAGCATGTTCAAAGGCCAGGCACAGTGGCAGCCACTGAGCTCACTGGACTGGCAGATTAGTAATATGCGCCCCTATTAGCTACACTCAGGATAAAGCTTCTATTTTAAGCATTTACACTTCCTGGCTCAGAACATCTCTGTGGGCCTGACTGCCCTTAATTAAGGATCAAAGGACAGACAATATGAGGTGTGTGTGTGTGTGTGTGTGTGTGTGTGTGTGTGTGTGTGTGTGTGTGTGTGTGTGTGTGTGTGTCTATACCTAAGTATATGGTTATGGTTAAGCATTCAGCAGATGCTGTTATCCAAAGTGACTGTATCCAAATAGAATACATTTGCCTTTCAACTCTGAATAACCAATGTGTAAATAAACCAATTATAAATAAACTTGCCTTGACTTGTCTTACAAGTAGTATAAGTATATGTTTCCTCTTGTCTTGCTAGCAGTATAAGTATTTCTGGCAATGCGCACTCCTGGTTTGAATCCTACCTCACTGGGCGCTCGTTCAACGTGTCATGGCAAGGTCAGCTGTCTGTACCTCACCGCCTCACCACTGGGGTGCCCCAAGGCTCGGTGATGGGACCACTTCTCTTTGCCATTTACACCACCTCGTTGGGCCCTATCATCCGCTCGCATGGTTTTTCCTACCACTGTTATGCCGATGATACTCAACTGTTTCTGTCTTTCCCTCCTGAGGACACCACGGTCTCGGCGCGGATTTCGGACTGTCTCGCTGATATATCCACATGGATGAAAAATCACCACCTTCAGCTGAACCTGGCCAAAACGGAACTGATGGTCTTCCCAGCCAAACAGGTCATCCACCACAACATCAAGATCAATACTGACTCTTTATCTCTTGCTCCATCCAAAACAGCAAGAAACCTCGGGGTCATTATTGATGACCAACTGACCTTCACGGCCCACATCGCCTCTGTCTCCAGGTCGTGCCGCTTTGCGCTATACAACATCCGCAAAATCAGGCCGTACCTAACCCAGTATGCCACCCAGCTGCTGGTGCAAACCTTGGTGAGCTCCCGCCTTGACTACTGCAACGCCCTCCTAACGGGCCTGCCGGCTTGCGTGGTGAAACCACTACAGATGATCCAGAACGCGGCGGCGCGTCTGGTGTTCAACCAACCGAAAAGGGCACACGTCACCCCGCTACTCATCGAGCTCCACTGGCTGCCAGTAGCTGCTTGCATTAAGTTCAAGTCACTTATGCTTGCCTACAGAGTGCTTACTGGTTCTGCTCCCACCTACCTAAATGCTCTTGTAAGGGCAAATGTTACACCCAGGACGCTGCGCTCGTCTAGTGAGCGTCGTTTGGCACTGCCGTCCGTGCAAGCACGGCAATCCAAACTATTTTCATTTGTAGTTCCACGTTGGTGGAACGAACTGCCTAGTACTACCAGAGCAGGGGCGTCCCTCTCTACCTTCAAGAAGCTTTTGAAGACCCAACTCTTCAGAGAGCACCTCCCCTCCTAACTGGCACCTGACTAGCGCTTAACTTGCACTTCAGCAGTTACATTCCTGCACTTCTTTTTCCTCTTTTCTAGGTTGTTGTTTTTCTAATTCTCATGTAAAGTAGTATTTATTGTTACACCATGCTTTTTTATTGCTCTTAGCTTGACTGTTCTCTCCCTTGTACGTCGCTTTGGACAAAAGCGTCTGCTAAATGACTAAATGTAAATGTAAGTATATATGTTTCCTCTTGTCTTGCTAGTAGTATAAGTATATATGTTTCCTTTTGTCTTGCTAGCTCTTGTCTTGCTAGTAGTATAAGTATATATGTTTCCTCTTGTCTTGCTAGTAGTACAGTGTTTCCCCTACCGTTATATTAGGGGGGCGCCCCGCCCCCCCAACGGCACCCCCCGCCCCTCCTGGAAGGTCAAGTTAATTTTGTTCAATTTTATTTTCTATAAAGCGCCAGATCACAACGGAAGTCATTTAAGATTACCTTTCCTATAGAACAGGTCTATAGCTTGTTATTTTATTAAACAAAATAAATGGCCTTATGTTATTTATCTTATTTACACGACAGCGTTGAAATTTCTGTCTCTACATGGTCGCGCGATTACAATTCTCTGCTCTCTGTATTCGTGGGTACCATGTGACGTCACTGCGTTTAAGCGCCGCCATCTTTGTGTCCGAAAGTCTAGTTGAGCGTCGGTCACAACCCACAGAAAGTTAAAATGCCCTGCTTATGTTGTGCTGATGGATGCGTCAATAGTCGCGAAAATTACCCAAAGAAACAATTTAATTGTATACCAAAAGATTTAGATCGGTGGAATAAATGGTTGGCTGCAAATTAGAAGAGACAACTGGCAGCCAACCTCTAACTTCAGATTGTGCAGTCAACACTTTGTATCTTCCTGCACCACTATCCACGGACATGTTGATTTTGTGTTCAGAGCTTGGGAATGACTGACATGTTAAGTGAAATGCAGCACGTTGATACAATCGTGAATAATTGCTGTGTCTTATCAGAGCTAAACTCTCCTGAGCAAGCTAGAGTGCTAATAGTTATCGAGCTGTAAAGCCCTTTACTAAAGGTCTTAGCTACACCTTGCTAGCCCACATTGGCACTCTTAACCACCACTAAAATAAATCGGTTGATAATCGCTGTTTGAATTACTAAAATGTCCTGTGATGACATACATATTTTGTGTCTCCAGATGCCATATCTTGGTGTAGTTCACCCATCCTGCAACTGCATATTGATATGCATCTGTACTTTTGAAAGCCTTCAGGCTATCTCCGGTGTATGGGGATGGATTGTGTACAAGATAAATATATATGTCAGCCAGTTGGGGCAGACGTTTCGCAGACTTTAAGGGACAAAATAAAGTTGACGGTAATAAATATGGATCGCAGCCAATAATCAATGTTTTTTCTAAATATCGTTGTCTTTCTGCTTCATTCAGATGTGCTGTGTTCGTAGTCATGACTCTGTTCGTTGGCTAACTATGAAAGCTAACTAACTAACCACTAGAATAAGACAATACTACTTTTGAAAAGTCTCAATTTTAAGAACCTATCAATAGAAAACAATACTATTATTATATTTATATTATTATTATATTATTACTATATATTAATATATATGACTAACTAGCTACTATTGGTTACAAATACAATGGGAATAACGGTAGAGTTGGACACAAAGATGGCGGCAGGCTTCACGGAAGTGACGTCTTTGGTACCCATGAATCACGCATGGCGGAGTTCCGCCACGATGCGCACAAACACAGACACGTGCGCGCACACACAGGTGAGCACGCTCCCACCAGCGGACAGAATTGGGCTTAAGAATCAGTGCACAGCTACGGACACTTAAGCTTTAAAAAACACATTTCCAGAAGTTCATGAATCCAGCGATCTTTTCCTAGGTAGGGTCGAGAAAGAGGCCTAATGAGAATGGCTACAACAGACGTGGAAACGGAACGTACGCCCATGTCCGCACCGAAAATTCAGAAATAGATCTGGCTTCCATTTTTTATCATTTTCCGCGAGTTGTGCGTGGCCCTTTTTACATAGAGTCTGGTAATACATCTATGACATGTAATGAACATTATTTATTTTGCTGTGAATAATGAAGGAAGCAATACATTTGATTATTTCCCAAACCCTCAAGAGCTGTTGCCATGGAGATTTAACGTTACTTTCTGTTTGAAGATAAGGTAGCAGCTAGTGTTGAAGAATGGATGACTTTAAATTAATATATGAAATTGAACATTAACACCTATACGGATACAATAAATAAACAAGGATAGCAAAACAGATTGATAAGCATAGAATGAGAACGGCAGAAACACAGGTCGGACGTTAGATGACGAGACAGATCATAGTTTTTTTTCGTCATATGAAGGCTGAGACATTCATAACATTTTATTCAGTCTTACTGATGGTCCTTTTGTAATGCCAACATGTGCACTTCGTTGTGGATAAGTAAAGCCTATTCTGCTACATTTTTGTAGTCCTGGTAATCTTTTGTTTGGCATATTGGTGAGGTTATTAAGAGGACCATTTCTCAATCGTTTTGTTCTTGATGAATTAATGTTTGTTTATTAATCAGTTATTTTTCAACAAATAATTCAATTATAATTACAAAGAGGAAAATTCGCAACTTTATATCCCAACTTTCACTTGTTTTCGGCAATTTCATTGCAAAAAACACCTACAAATAACTTTCATCGGAACTTTTTGGAAAAGCTCCTGCGAAATCAGGAATTTTAGGCCGCAAATATCGCCAAACATTTTCTTCCAGAAGGCCAAAAAGGTAAACTGCAGTGACAAAAGCTGCACACTTTGGGGATAATTGTCATAAAAAGACATGTTCCGATGTTTAGTTCAATGTACAGTTAAAATAATTGTTCAGTTGTTATATTGACTGCTGTCATTAAAAGAAACACATGAACACCATGATTCCTTTAAGCGTTTGTGTCGGTGGCCGCGCCGCACACCGCGCCGCGCCCCCCCCCCCCCAAAGCTGTAAACCTAGGGGAAACACTGTTAGTATAAGTATATACTGTATGTCTCCTCTTTCCTTTGTGACATAATGCGTGACATGCTAAGTTTAACACAGTTGTGAGGGGCAGGCATGAGTTTGTGAGTGTGTGTTGCATATTATATTGTATTTATGATGTATCAGTGTGTGTTGCATGTTTTATTTTATTCATGATATATTGTAATTTATTGCCCTGTGTGGTGGTGGTAGTAGAAGGGTCTTCGTTACCGTGGCACCGCGGGCAGTCGCTGCTCTGGACAGGACGGTGCATGTGCCCGCTGGGTCCATTGTGCCATCTTTGGGCACGTAGAGAGTCCCATACAGGTCATCCACATTCATCAGCGGGTAGAGATCTTTGGTCTCCGCCGGTGATAAGACGTAGGACTCGATGCCATATACCTTCCCCAGCTGTGCACACAAACAAATTAATAAACACTTGTAAAGAGACACAGATTTTCCAGAGATAAATAAACAGATCAATATTACAGCGAGTGAAAGGCGAGATTAAAGAGGTATGTCTTAAGTGCATGTTTAAAGGTTCCCACCGTTTCAGCCATTCTTAGGTATTCAAAAGGCTGGGGGCATAGAAACGCTGGGGGCATAGAAAAGCTGCTTCTACATGTCTCTTTGTCCTGGCTTTTGGAACTTAGCAAGAACAACTCAGGGATCTACTGGGTGTATACTTTGAGAGCATATCTGTTATATATACAGGTGCATGACTATGGAGTGATGTATAGACTAGTAAGACTAGTAAGACTGTTAAGTTATTTTCTAGGCAGATGAAGCCAGTCACAGCAGCTGTGTGTCCAGGGGAGGAGCTAGGAGGAGCCTCAGCTTCCCCTGCTTTATGCTGCATGGTTTAGTGATTAGACAGACGGCCTCCAGAATACGGTCTGCTCCAGAGGACAGACTGTTCCTCTATATCTCTCTCTCTCTCCATTTTTCTCCCTCTGCCCAGCCCTGTCTCACCCTCCTTCCTCCTCCTGACCTTACATTACCACTCTTTCTTCTCCATTTTTTCAGGACTCCTTAGTTTCAGCACTCATCAGTGTTGCCACACTGCATTAGCAGCAGGGTGTGGTAGCAGATCAAGAGGTATTGGCTAACATAAAGGTCAAGGCAACTCTGAAGGAATCTGGAAAGATTAGATAACCTGTACCAGACCAACCTCTTGGAATCGGGGCCAAGTCAGACAGGTCAAACAGGACACTTAACCCGTTTCTGTTTGCAAATACATTTTTGATCATTTGCAATCAAGCACAAGTATGTCCCGGCCCGTCCAAGAATCTGCTGATACTGGGTGGAATCCATGCGACCCTCAAATTTGACAAGTTTTCCAATACCTGTGATAGCCACACAGCCACATAGCATGATGGGACCCCCCAACAAAGTTTACAGTAGGCAGCAAGTTCTTTTTCCGTGATGCAACGCGCTTATGGTTGTGACCAAATAACTCTATCTTAGTTTCATCTGTCCACAGCACTTTATTCCAAAATTATTCTGGCTTGTTCAGATGTGAGAACGAAGAAAAGGCTTTTTATGCATTACCCTTCCATTGGGCTTTCCTTGTGCAAAGTGCGTTGAACAATGGAACGATGTACAATGACACCATCAGCAGCAAGATGTTCTTGGAGCTATTTAGAGGTGGTCTGTGGTTTGTCTGTGACTATTCACACCACCATAACCATCTTTGCCTTTCAGATATTTGTCTTTGTCCACCACATCTTTCCTTCACAAGGACTGTTCTTGTGGCTTTCCATTTTCCTACTACATTTCTGACTGTGGAGATAGACACCTCAAACCTTTTTGATAACTTTCGATATCCCTCTCCTAATTCATATTGACGAATCATCTTAGTATTTAGGTCATTCGAGAGTTCTTTTGACATTCCCATGTTGCTACTTTCCAACAGAGGATGAAGGAGAAGCACACCTAGCAATTAGCTATGTTAAGAGAGCTTTTTCATGATTGGTTGCAACTTTTAGCAGTATAAGGTTCAATCAGCTAATCAAAAGACATATTGCTTTGGTGTTTTCTTATAAAGACATAACCGGTGTGTGCTCGTGTTTGTGTTTCTGTTCGTGTGTGTGTGTGTGTGTGTGTGTGTGTGTGTGTGTGTGTGTGTGTGTGTGTGTGTGTGTGTTTGTCTGTGTGTATGTATGCAGCTATATGCGCGTGTGGGCGTGCATGTGCATTACATGAGGCGTTTGTACTTGTCCAGACGCTGCTTGTTGGAGGCGATGAAGAGGCCTCCATTCTGGATTGTGTGTGTGTGTGTATTTGCATACATCATACCGACATGAGGCGCTTGTACTCGTCCAGACGCTGCTTGTTGGAGGCAATGAAGAGGCCTCCGTTCTGGATCCATCCAGTCTCCAGGCCCGTCTCCTTCTCCAGCTCGGAGCTGATGACGTTACGCGTGTGGGCCAGCAGCTCAACCTCTGTGTCACTGGGACGAAGCTGCCACAGCAGGCCTGAGCATTCACACACACACACACACACACACACACACACACACACACACACACACACACACACACACACACACACACACACACTGTGAACATACTGTCCATACACTACACTACACTGCTTGTTAAACCATTTTAGTTGTTAAAACAGATGTGGGCAGGCTTATCTTCAGACAGCTGGTGTGAGTGCAGCACTGTGTCCCAAGCAGACAGAACTGCTCCTCTGAGGACTGACATATGTTGGCTGAGCGGAGTCGGTATACTCCTGCATGCTAGTAATGAATATCTACAACAACAAAGACAGGCCTGTGGGCGAGATAAGGCTCGTCACCCCTGGTGAGAAGTGTCACGTGCCCTTGCCACATTAACACACAGGCCCTTAGCTCGCACACACACACACACACACACACACACACTCTCTTTCACCCCCCCCCCCCCCCCGCACACAAACACACACACTCTCTTTCACCCCCCCCGCACACACACACTCTCTTTCTCTGACTCTTCCTTTTGCTCTCCCACACACACACACACACACACACACACACACACACACACACACACACACTGACCTGCCGTGTGCCAGGTGGTGCCCGCGGTGAGTCTGTCCCTCTCCAGCAGCACCACATTAGTCATGCCCATCTTGGCCAGGTGGTAGATAGTCTGACAGCCCAGGCTGCCACCTCCGATCACCACTGCATCTGCGGACCGGGGCAGGGGCTTGGTGGGGCCCCGCATGCTCGCCTGGTCCTGCTTGAGGGTCTTCTCGTAGGGCACACTCTTCTCAGTGGTCTGGTGCTCTGAAGAGGAGTCGGAGGTGGTGCTGCTGTAGCAGCGGCTGGCTGCACGGCAGAGGGGGGGCAGGGGGGTGCGACATCTCAACATCCTGCTCACGGCGGTACCCAAGATGCCCATGGCCCCTGCAAACAGACACACACACACACACACACACAGACACAATAGATAAGTGCCAATGAAGCACAAACAAACAAAATCAAAGAACTTTATATACACCCACAAACTAAACTTTTTTTTTAAATACTTCATAGGAGGATATCAGTGTTGCACAGATTTCTGGAGAGATGTTCTGCCATTCATTCATGTTGCTCTTTAAAATGACCCGAACATGGTAGTCCTGGCCAGGCTCACGCCAAACACGCTGGACCCCGTCTGAGCCCAACCGCTCTTCCGCATTAAAACGGCATGATTAAACTTTGCTAAAGAACACAAAGAGAAGCCTTGAATATTGTGAGGACATTCTTTGGTCCGATGAGACCAAGATAAATTAGCTCGGCTCAGATGGGGTACAGCATGTTTGGCATGAACCTGATCAGATCTACCACAGTGAATGCGTAGTCCTGACAGTGAAGCACAGAGGTGGGAGTGTGATGATATGGGGCTGCATGAGTACAAAAGGTATTGGGGAAGATTACATTAATAGATGGCACAATGAATGCCTGTGTATATACCCAAATCCTGGCTCACAAGATTACTCCCAGTCTCCAGAAGCTTGGCAGAAGAGGAATAAGCCAGTATGGTAATGATCACGGCACAATGCAAGCTGTTTGAAGGGTGAACCATAACAGCATTCAACAACTAGGTCTACAGTTAGATGATGGTGAAAATTTAGCCTGATATTGTGACTGTCCCTTGCCAGTGGCGACAAAAATACCTCTCCAATGTCCCTAGATTAATAGATTAATTCAGACAGCATGTCTTAACTGCATTTCGTTGTCTCAGTACTTGTACTCTGTGCAATGACAATAAAGTTGAATCAAATCTAATCTTATCTAATGTGTTGTGTTTTCCCTGTTGCTGTAAATGTGTAGCAATGTTTGATTTAAACGGCGACACAGAATGTCACAATGCACAACCTTTTGGCATCACATAAGCTAAAGCATAAATGCATTTAAGGGTCATAGGTGGCTAGTCCTGCATCAAATGTGATTTATAAAATACTGAACTGCATCAACTACTCCCACTATACGCCCTTATATTTTTTGACATTGTATTGGCTAGCAACATCAATAGGCTAGGGCTGGAAAAATAAACAAGAAAGGCAAACTCAACAAAACACTTCCAACATAGAAGCCTACCTTGGGACAACTGCTTACAGATACGTGATTTCAAATATATCGTCTACAAAATCTATAGTCTATTTAGTCAAATATATAGTCTATAAAATATATCCTATCATGGCATGCATGATTTGTTCAACATCAACATGCTACCACTTTCTACCTTATATAGAAGCAACATATGCAATCTTCTAAAATTGTTTTCTAAACAGGGATTTTTTTTTGTGGTGGAAATCAAGAAGAGTTCTTCATAGCTTAAAAACCATTAAAACAACATCACCTAGGGTTCAGAGGAAAAACTACATGTTCTCCTAAAAGTAGAACTACATTGGGACATACTGTACTGAATACTGTCTCATCCTGCCTCTCTCTGAATCTAATTCAATTAGTTTTCAAGGTAGGCCAAAATGTTCACCACAAGGCTGGTTTAAAATGATTGGCACTGGTATCTGAGCTAAAGCCAAGATATATACACCTAGTCATGAATGTGTGAGCATGGCTTTGAATGAAACCTGGGAGGCGAGTGAAGAGATTAAGCCTGGTGAAGTTCAAATCCAAACTATTGTCCCAGCAGGGGAAAAAACTACAGCTACCTTTGTCTAAACATAACCCCGTTGATTCTGGGGAACCTGAACAACCAAATGCTTTTTCAGGATTAAAGTAAAGATGAGAACATTCTTCATTTTAAAGC
This sequence comes from Clupea harengus, assembly GCF_900700415.2. Lineage (NCBI taxonomy): Eukaryota > Metazoa > Chordata > Actinopteri > Clupeiformes > Clupeidae > Clupea > Clupea harengus. The sequence goes on along the minus strand of NC_045163.1, from coordinate 17,124,618 downwards.
ACTTAACCTTTTCTTAGAACAGGAAATGAGAAGTGCTTCAGAGAAGCACGCGAATTTCAGCGTGTGCATAATTTAGGCTACCAAATATCTTCAGTATCCTTGGAAACCTCAATGTCTGAAAACTAACAACACCATTGTTAAACACTATTAACCCAACCCTATCAGACTACTAGATTTACCAAAACTGCGATTTTACGCAAATGTAATACTGCAACTGTAACAACCTGTAGGCTAAATAGACACATTTATAACACTGATACAGCCAAAATACATGTATAATTGACTTTGGCGTCCATACAGCGTAACTACACTGTTTGAAAGGTGTTTACAGAGTGAACTTTAAATGCTCTTTGGCACGGTCTATCATCTACTTAAAACTACCCGGATCGTCAATGGTAACTTTACTGTAGCACGGGTTTCTGAGTCTAACCATGTGTCAACATTACCTGATTAAAGGCGCCTACAGAAGGTGAGATTTCAGCTATCTTTATTATAAGTAATAAATACGTTTATTGCAAGCCACACTGTGCGACATGGATATAATAAACTTACGAACGTACGAAATACATTTTGATGCATGTAGACTGTATGATGATTAGAACTGCAGAATCTTGGGTTTGGCGCCAGTATCGCGCTGATGAGTACGTCATTTCATCCTGTATTCTATTTGGTTGTTTAGTAGACGTAACGTAAGTCAATCAATCAATCAATTTGTTTATTTGATCAAGAGGGACATTGTACATTCATGAACATTAAAATGTAAATGCACCCAATTATAGCCAAAAGGCTAGTTTCCATTGGCAGTCCCCCTGCCAGAGTGAAAAAGGCTATACAACCGTGAGCAGCAGTCGTAGCAGCAGTGTCATTGACCTTGTCACCTTACATTTCTGAAAGTCAGAATTTTCGTTTAAGGCTATCTTTGGGCGCAAGACCAACAGGCATTTTTTTTACGTCTCTCACAAAATGCAGGCTAGGGCCACCATTAAGCAGCCACGGTCAAAGATATCGCCACGTTGCTCGTCTTTCGTCTTAACACAAAGCATACAATTAGAACGTTTAACGCGAACTTCAGCAATATGCTAGAGAAGTCCTACGCTTTGCTTTGACCCTTGTTAAATATTTGACATAACAGTCTAAGTCAGCCAACGCTATGCTCAAATCCATTGGTTCCAGCAGCCTTCGAGCACGCAGAAAGTTGGCCCCATGCCAGTTATGGCTACTGCTGCTGCATGTTGCAACTACAAAACGCAACCCACTCAACCTTGTTTGTTACTGATATTTCAAGTAGCAGGTGTAGCCTACCTGATTAGATAGATTCAGAGCTTTGCCTGGAAAACACTTTGACAAGCAAGCACCTCTTACACTAAATTACTACTCAATGGATATGTACCGCCCCGCCAAGCCAAACTGTGTCAAAGAAGTACTGAGACGTAGATATGGTGCAGGCGAGGTGAAAATGTTCAATTAAGGCTTCAACCTGCATCTGCGATAAACATGACACAAAAATGGCCCTCAGCTGTCCTGTCATGCATGGATGAATACGTGTAAGGTTAACATGGCAATCAACCGTTAAATACACAGATGACACTCCGAAAAAACGAGAATGAGAGATGGCAAAAATGTTGCCATGTGTTCCTTACTATGTAGCCTACACGATGATCAAAGATCTTTCTAAAAACGAAAACTTCTTTCGTATTGTTGCATTTGCTTTCCCGAAAACGGTAAAAGTATATTAAGTATCTTACCTGCTTAGCAACTTACTTGCCAAGCTCAGAATTGGTAGACAGTGTCTCTAGGGATGACGTGGATAGAAAGTCAACTTCTCCAAGCCCTGCCGCTGTGAATCGCGACTGTTTACATCAGCGAATCACTTCAAATGACTCTGAAGTGAACTGACTGGAGTCGGTTCACTGCTACCTTTGAACATAGATTCTGTCCTTCAAGTGAAGGTATGGCATGGAAGGATAGTCTTGTTAGAGATGAAAGAGCACTTTCTGATGTGAAATCAGCTTACTATTAATCATTGATTGAAAATAATAAAAATAAGCCAAGGTTTGTCTTTAACACCATTTCTAGACTAACAAAACCCCACAATACAGTTGAACCTTCTGTTCCTATAACTTGTAGCAGTAATGATTTCATGACCTTTTTCAATAACAACATTTTAACAATAAGAGAAAAATGAACAGTCTCCTCTCCCTCCATGACCCTGTAGCCCTTCCAGGATGCACATGATTAAGCGCAATTTATGGTCGTCCGTTTACGGGAAAATAACTGGGGAAAATATTTAACAGGGTGAGGTGGAATCGATGAAGCGGCACTATGGTTCCGACTGAGCTAAAGACCAGGCAGAGGGGTTTTATTACTTTTATTACTTTTATACCTTTGATCATGATTTTAGTAATCCAAGAAGCCTATCGGAACATCAGGTTCTGATACGATGTTGATCATTATTTTACTCCATGTATTGCTCTTGCTGCTTGCTTTTATTGATTTTATGTAAAGCACTTTGAACTGCAACTCTTTTACGAAATGTGCTATATAAATAAAGACTTACTTACTTACTTACTTACTTACTTACTTACTTACTTACGGACACACAGAGACATGGAGAGCCCTCTCCGACGTTTCAAACCCTCTCCGAGCGCCACTCCGTGGCCTGATGTGCACCTCCCAAATTTTTTAACTATCCGACTCCGTCAATCCATCAATACATCAGTATCAATGCTTTACAACACCTACAACCGTCGGAGAACCATAAATGAAAACGAGTCCGTCGAGGCAACTGCGTGACCACGGAGTAACGGAGTCTTAGAAGTATATTTCGGCCTTTACATCTGTAACACCCCCACAACCTGGTGCACTCCTAGAATCCTTCACCCCCATAGACCTCCCTGAACTCAATTCCCTGATCTCTTCATCTAAATCATCAACGTGCCTATTAGACCCCATCCCCACAAAACTACTTAAATACACACTAACCTTATTAAATCAGATACTACTTAAAATAATGAACAATTCATTCATTTCAGGATACGTTCCACAACTATTCAAAATAGCAGTGATCAAACCATCTCTAAAAAAAAACATCACAGCACTAAAACGGCTTTAGTCAAAGTTCTGTAATTTTATGTGGAAAATAATTTTTTTCTAAATCTACAACAAGGATGATGCAGTATTTGAAAGGGCGGGGAAATTATCATGTTCCCCAGTATAAATGTGCATTTCATGCATCTTGGGTTTTCATTTTGAGTCTTTTTTATAGTAACTTACTTTAATTTTGCAGAGCCAGAGAAATGCATGCAAATGAAAAAAAGGCCTGAAACAGAGAATCAGAACAGTACATGAATATTCAAAACTGTATTGGATCATGTCTGCAAAATGACACAATTGTTATAAGTGTAGATATCCTTTTGTATTATTACAGCAGAAACTACATACTGTACCTTTAAGTTCTTTGTGGCCAGCCTCCCCAGGGTATATCTGTGAACCCATCTGTTAGCTCCCTTGTTCTTTAAGGGCCTAGATCCCGTTTCATCTGTGTGCATTTTTTTTGTTTTTTTATTTTTTTTCATTTAGCAGAGACACATATCTAAAGTGACTGAAAGCATAGTATGGATTTAGTACAGTCTGTCCCAAAAGCATTGCTGTGCTACAACACACAGGAACTAAAAGAGTGTTCGATATAATCGACTCTCATCATTTAACAATAGTAGGGAATCACTGTTACAAGTTCTTGTTTTATATCTCCAGAGAAGCCTCAGAAAAAACATCAATAGGCTTTGACCTGACTAAATGAAGTTTGAGGGGTTTATCAGTTCCTGACAGGTCAACTCCACAAGCTCAATATCTAAACTGGGATTGAGTGAATGCTTGAGCTAGCCTCAGCTGGAAAACCCTATCACATAACACATGGGCAGGAGAGAGGGGGGATCATGTGTGTGTGTGTGTGTGTGCGTGTGTGACCTACTACCGTGAAAAAGTGTTTTCGAACATGTGCTTGAATGAATATCTTCAAATTGCTTGTTTCTCTCTCTCTCACTCTCTCACGCACACACACACTCTCTCTCTCCTTGTATATGTGTGACGGAATGTTCTCGGTGTCCTACAGAATACAGAGCTTCATATCACAACAAGGAGACAATGATAAAGTCACACACACACTGACACACTGTGATAAGTCCCGTGAGTAACTTTTCCTTTTTGTGAATCCAGCCCTTCGAGAAATGTGCATGCAAGACTGCATATGTTCATTTGTATGACTACAGTCTTCATGTCATTTGAAGCATTTACAACTATTTCCAAGAAGAGGACCATCGACAGTGAACCTGTAAACCTTCCAAATTCATCTTGTGGCAAGCTGCAGACCTCACAAAACCCGGCCTTTCTCCAGCAGCCAATGAGAGTAGACCTCTGAGGGCCCAACCCCCATGAGCAGGATCTCGCCGGTCTAGACAGCCCTGGACAGGGAGAAAGTGCAGAGGCTGGAGACTTCGAACAGCTAAATGTGGAAATGTAGGGAACGAGGGTGTGTAAGGGAGAGAGTGGGGGAGAGAGAGAGATATGGGGGGGGGGGAGTTACGAGACCCTGCTTAGAGAAGCTAAATGTAGATAATCAGCATGGGGTTGAATCAGCATAAGCTGAGCTGGAAGGGAGCTTATATGAAAATGTTTCAACTATTTATCAACTCTTTTCAACTATTTATTTTTTAGTCCAATTTATGAAATGCAAGACCTGGGTTTCTGGAGAAAGAGTATGGATAATATATTATGTCTGAAGGCTGTGTGTGTAAGGTATGTGTGTGTGTAGGGAGTTTCCTCTGAGTACCTCCCCCTTCAGTGACATCACAGCAAATTACTTATGCAAACACCCACACCACATGTTTCATATCTTATCTCATCTTATACAAAAGTACACACTCAAACACACAATCAAAAGCCCACACCAACATATTATAGTCATTTATATTGTGGATACACTTATTCATGCAAAGAGACCAAAATGGCTTCAAATCAGTGTTGGTGGTGAAAGGAATCTCTGCAAGTATTTGCCAGTGCTGGTGTGTGATGTACACAGTTTGTGTGGTTGTGTGTATGTGTTTGTTTGTGGCTATGTATGTATGTGTGTGGCTGGCTGTGTGTGTGTGTGTGTGTGTTTGCTTGTGGCTGTGTGTGTATGTGGCTGTGTGTATATGTGTGCGTGTGTGTGTGTGTGTGTGTGTGTGTGTGTGTGTGTGTGTGTGTGTGTGTGTGTGTGTGTGTGTGTGTGTGTGTGTGTGTGTGTGTGTTTGCTTGTGGCTGTGTGTGTATGTGGCTGTGTGTGTGTGTGTGTGTGTTCGATGACCTTTCACATCTCTGTAGTAGAGGCAGGCATCTCCTGCCCTTTGCCCTTGAATACCTCAGCCCCAACAGCCTTGGCAAGCTCCTGCATGGTTCCACATGCCAGTACGTTCAGCAGATCACCACAGTTGAACTTTACTCACATATGTGGAAATGGTTTCATAGTGATAATCTGAAGAGAAATGTGTTTTAGTTCTAAAGAACTAATACTTTGCTAGTCCCAGACTACAGTTCCTGTTAGGGACAGGCAAGCCTATTTAGACAGTTTGCTTTTTTTCATGTCATCTAATAGATGTTATGTTAGTTGCAGGAGGTTGTTTGGAGATGACTGCTTCAGCACTCTTTTACTGTCTCAGCTGATATTCTACCAGGCTCCAGGAAATATCAACTGCTAGTTCAAGGAAGGTCAAGGTTCCTGAGAACACACTCTGACAAAATATATACCTTTCCTGTGATGTAAGTTCAGGAATTTAGGTGTACCAAAGGCGGTAGAAATGATGGTAGACAGCATTGATTAGCTATCCAGCAGTGAGACGGTTGGATCAGGCTTAAAGTACAGTCGAATTCTCTCAGCATCGTGGTTGTCCTTGGGTCCTTATGAATTCTACTTCACATCCTTACTTGACCTCATGACGTTTTCCATCGAGGTCAAGGAAAAGCGGTTAGGAAAAGACAAGAAGACGGACTACCCAACTGCAGCCTTTGCTTCTTGGTATGAACCTTTCCCCTCCAGGTCAGAAGGGGGTGCTAGTGATTCACACTCATTTTGCTTCTGTTCACAACACACACATGAAGTAAAGTTAACGGGCCAGGAGCTGTATAGCAATCAGTAATCCACTAGAGGGCACCATAGCCATTCTTTTTTTTCCTCCATCTCTTCTGCCCTATTTCATTTGCTCATGTTTTTCTGTCTCCCATTCTGACATTTCCTTCTTACTTTCTCTCTCTCTTCCTGCCACGCCACTATTGCACTTCACCCAGTCCTGCAGTGATGTCAGTGACCAGAAGACAAGTGGCCAGACACCAGACCAGCTGGCCTCACCATGCTCCAACAGAGAAACGGAGGCTGGCCTAGCGCACGTTTTATATAAAATCTTGTGTTGTTTTTGTGTCGGGTGGTTGAACAGCAGCAGCTGCTTGACAGGATTTGTGCGTCATCTATCACTGAGCTCACTGTCTTTCTCTTTCTCTGCTATTGTTCTGTATTCACTCCATTTTTCCTTTCGAATTTCTTTTTCTTCTAATATTGTCCTTCCATGACTCCCGTCCTTCCTGTCTCTCTCCTTCTCCTTCACGCTGAGCGTGCCTCGCAAGATAGAAGAAAGACCTTAGACGAGCCGCCAGTTTTATCCTTCTGAGAGTAGGCCAACAACAGCAACATTTCTCTCTGGTGACTTCAGCGCTTGGCGTATAACACTAAACACATTTCTCCCTCTCTGTCAGCCACACACAGTTTAGGCTGCAGCAAACGAAGCAATAAGAAAAATACCCGCTCACTTTCACACAGGCTAAACATAGCCATGGGAGAAATGGAGTCATTGTGAAATTACTTCATCTGAAACGCAAACCAGGGTCCCCCATCTCTCTGTGCAGTACCAAAGACAAACATGGCATTCAACATCACATGTGATGGCCTAGGGACCTGACAAAAGTGTGCTAAAAGGCACTTAAAGGTACAGTCCGTGATTCCAATCCAATACACTTGCTGGACCCCATGGTCCTCTAGCTGTCTGTTCTGTGTGTGTGCGCTCAAAAAAACTCAGGTGCTGTACATGGGAAACAAACAAAGTGGCTCGGACCCAGCTATAAACAATTACAGCCAATCAACACGTTGCTTCAGCAGCATGGAAAAGAGGGGTGTAATTTGACTGACTATTGAGCTCAAATATCAGAACTTTGCAGACTATGCCTTTAAATGCCTGCTTGCAAGTGATCTTGTAGTGAAAGTAAGATGTACATACAGACAGAGAGAGGTTAGGGAGGGAAAGTTTACTAGAACCCAATTCAAACCGGCATTTATGTGGAGAGACTCAAAAACGAATCTACATATTTTCTGTGTAGTGTTAGGCCACATGAAGACATTTTGAGGGAAAGCATTTCCCACACAAACACTGCTGCTATATTTGGTCATGGTCTATGGCAGAAGAACTGGCCAAGCAGTTGCTCTTAGTTACTAAAAAAAACATACTTACAATAGACACTGAAAAAAAACCTCACAAACCTTAGTTTAGGTTATCATTAAAGAATCTGTACAATAAGCAAATATCAAACTGCAATAAAGCTGAGACCTTAAGAACAATACAACACACAACTTCTCACTTCACACACACCCTCATACACACACACATACAACCACACCTGATTGTTATTATCCAATTAGAAAAGTTCAGAATCTAGAGAGAAGGTTGCAAGAAGAGAAGAAGTCTAGGAGAGGGTTGTCATGGTATCTCCCCATACCTAACCGGCACTCCAAGGTCCTGGTGTCCTTGTCACATGTGCACGTGCAAAAAATACAAAAACATATAAATGAATGAGCCCAAATGTCCTAGAAGCCTTCAAAAGCACTCACGCCGTGCAGATGAGTTTGTTTTCCCGAGGAGCCTCGGCGTCAACACTGTTTGGTTTGAGTATACTATACTATATAAGTAGTATACTATACTACTTATCTATGTGTGTGTGCGTATATCTGTGTGTGTGTGTGCTTTGTAGATGAGGGAACTGTTTTTCATGTGCATCTTCTCAGTGAAGAGCTTCATGAAGCTTCATGGGCAAGACGCACCTCCTTGAGTGGATAAAGAAAAAGAAAACACCATCAAAGTCTCCAGCTCAGTTTGTTTCATGAGCCGAAGAGCCCTGGCACAAAACCTCCTCCCAAGGGGAGACTGATATACCGTTCCTCATAGTTCCGTGACTGTAAACTGTCAATGATCCTCAGGGACATTAAGATTGTATCTCATTTGGACAGAGGCTCATTCTTTTTTTTTGGGGGGGGGGGGGGGGGATTCACAGTTCGTCCCTGTAGGCGCTGTTCAGTCCGGCCTGAGGGGTCCCCTTCAGAGTCTTTTGGGACCCCCTCCAGTCGGTGCGCACCGAGTCGTCGTCCCACAGCGTGGAGGTCTCCGTGTCGCTCACCCAGTCTGGGTCGCCGGCGTACTGTGCGGGCTGCACCAGTAGGGGGCGTGTAGAGTACGCCTGCAGGTTTCGGTTGGGGAAGTGGGACTTGTGGCCCTCGCTGTGCAGGGAGAGACAGTCATGGGAATTATTAGTGCAAGACAATCAAGTTATTGTTGGCAAAAACTCCACAAGTTCCATTCCAAAAATGTGATTGTTTACAAAACTTCCAGAGTCCTGAGGTACCTTGAATGAATTTTCACCTAACACTTCCATGTTTCACAATCATTGAGCAGTCTGGTATAAGACCATGGAGCCTAAATGAGCATAGCTAAGTTTATAGCTTCGATTGATCCACACTAAACACCTTCAGTTTTCTCAATCAGAGTATAAATACTGGCCCAGATAAAAGCTAAGCAGTAAGCCAGCTGGATTGTGTAAGGGGGTTAAAGCAGGCCACGGCCATTTCCTGACTCTCTTGGGCAGGGAGTTGATTCGAACAGAGCAGTGATGTGGAACACTGGAAAAAGTGAATAAGTGAAATAAAATGCAGATGTCTCTCCCTCCCTCCATATCTATCCCCACTTCTTCTTCTTTCCTCACTCTCTCTCTCTCTCTTGCACTCACTCTCTCTCTCTCTTGCTCTCACTCTCTCTCTCGCTCTCACTCTCTCTCTTGCTCTCACTCTCCCTCTCTCTCTTGCTCTCACTCTCTCTCTCGCTCTCTCTCACTCTCTCTCTCTCTTGCTCTCACTCTCTCTTTCTCTCTTGCTCTCACTCTCTTTTTCTTCCTCCCTCACTGTCCTCTTCCCACTTCCTGGGTTTAGAGCATCTTGGCTGAGGAGATGGAGCAGAACACAGAACCACAGAGGGGAACCAGAATGGGAAATGTGGTGGCAGTCAGCCAGGCGCACGCGCACACACACGCACATACACGCGTGTGTGCCCACTCACAAACACAAACACACACACACACACACACACACACACACACACACACACACACACACACACACACACACTCATTTTGTATGCAAGACTTGATGTGTGAGTAGAATGTGTGCCTGGAGGTTACTGGTCTTTTCCCTGTCAAACGCAGCGGAGAAACTTCAGACTTCCAGTCACATACATGAGGCTCCTCTCATTGGCCACCGCCAGCCAACAATGAGGCGAGAACAAAGCTGCATGCCTTAACCAACGGCACGCTCCAAAATGACAGGATCTGCGTGCGGGGAGCTATTTCTAGAAAGGACACTCAGCCCAATTTGGCCACAGTAAAAATCACCTTAAAACTTGGACAAGGAAGCGACCACATTATAACGGTGCTTGTGTACACTAATGATAAGTCTTCTATAATCTACACAGGCCATGCAAATTACAGCTCTTTTTGTTCCTGGCTAGACAGTATGGACGCCCAGCAGGGTTATGATAGAACCGAATATTGCTATTCTATTGTTGTAAGAGACATGAACTAAGTGTAGCATTATTTTGTATCGGTAACTCATACCCCTGGATGTGTACTCTGTCTGTCTCACTGAGACCTGAACCGTTAGCGCAAGAACCCCTTCCCCCACGATAGCCTCTTTCCTGCTATCACCCTTTGTTCTCTGTTGTCATGGTATAAGTGCCAACATATGGTACAGTCAGGTAGGCCATTCTCTGAGCACCACGCTTAGAGCGGGTCTCCACGCTGAAATAAACTCCAGAAATCCTGACTGCGTCTTCCGGTCCGTTCTTCAAGTTTGGCGTGCTCATTTAGATTCTATCAGTTACACAAGCATGACTTATACTGACTTGACTTGACATGTGCATTATCATATCGTGTGTGTATGTGTGTGTGTTTGTGTCTGTGAGAGAGAAACCGAGTGTGTGTGTATGTATTTATGCGTGTCTGTATATAAGTGTGACTACTGAACAGCGACGGGCTGCGTCCCCCACACTCACTTTGGGTGCTTGTCATACATGATGGGCAGGAACTCGTCGACGGGCAGCATCTTGGACAGGGGCTCTGCGTTGATGAGCTTCTGGGCGCCCTGCAGAGAGATGGCGTAGGACAGTGTCCAGTACGAGTAGCCGGCCACAACCAGGTTCCTCACGTTCTCCACCACCTCCTCATCCTCGGGTTTCACCTGCTTACGGCCCAGGTATCTGCACACAGGACCAAACACCACCCATTGATCAAATATAATATATACACTATATGGACCAAAGTATTCGGACGCCTGACCATTACACCAACAGGGACTGTAATGACATTGTATTCAAATACATATACAGTAGTTTAATATGGAGTTGGTCCTCCTTTTGTAACTATAACAGCTTCCACTCTTCTTGGAAGGCTTCTTCTTGGAGTCTGAGTTTCTGTGGGAATTGGTGCCCATTCATTCTGTAGAGCATTTATGAGGTCAGGCACTGATGTTGGACGAGAAGGCCTGGCTCGCAATCTCCGTTCCAGTTCATCCCAAAGGTGCTCGGTGGGGTTGAGGTCAGGGCTCTGTGCGGGGGCCTGTCAAGTTCTTCCACACCAAACTCATCAAGATTATCTTGTCATATCAAGACACAGTGCAATGTTAAAGCTTTTGTGAAAACCATTGTGAAACAATTGCAGGAGGAGAGCTGTGTTGAAGTCCACCCCCCACTAGAGGGCGATGTGTCTCTGGGAGGACTGTTTCACACTCCAGTGCATCCTTTCCCTCCCTCTCGTTCTCTCTTTGTCTTCCTATCATTAATCTTTATCCTCCCTGTCTTCATCATACCGGTGATAGCATTACATAAAAGGACACACCCACCCCCATACCCCCCAACTGTCCCTCTGCGACGATGAGAGCGTCGCCATAGTGACGGACTCACATGATGTCCCAGTCCAGCTCCACCTTCTCCACCTCGTCCATGAGACGCAGGAGCCGACGCTTGAAGTTGCCCTGGAAACGGACGTCGTCTTCTAAGATCAGCGCTTTGTCCAGCTGCATGTCCACCATCTGAGAGAGAGGAAGGGAGAGAGGAGAGAGGGGGCAGACATCTTAGCATCAAACACGGCGCTGATACAGCTAGCATCCCACCACACATCCAACCAGCCAATACACACATTTAGATAAGGAAGAATTGAACAGTGAACAGCTGGTGCTTGGTTAGCAGTGGCATCTTCTAGTGCATAACGTCACACAACTTGCAATTAGGGAGAGCTCACTAATACTAAATATAAACTCTGAAAAGATAATGACAGACAAATGACGATGAAATTATGAATTAATATATGCCATTGTGTGCTTAGGTTCTTCAGATGGTCAAAACAGCAGCCTATATGTTCCTGCAAATGAGATGATTTACTAGAGCTAAAGACGTAATGTTCCCTCTCAAAGGAACGGTCTGTACATCCAGGAAATGAACACCAATGCCCTGGATGCCAGACTGTATGATAGAGTTAGCATTACAACTAGTGACCGTATCTCCCCAAAATACAAAATGACAAGTTATCTTTTATGATATAAATCAATAAAATAGAGATGTTTGTTTGTTTGTTTGTTTGTTTGTTTGTGTGCTTGTGGGTGTGTGGGTGAGAGAGAGAGAGAAAGAGAAAGAGACAGGGAGAGAGAGGGACACACAAAAGAAAAACAGAGCGACAGAAAGAGAGTAGAGTGAATGTGTGTGTGAGGAGAATGGTGTGTGTGTGTGTGAGTAGAATGGTGTGTGTGTGTGAAGACAATGGAGTGTGTGTGTGAGTAGAATGGTGTGTGTGTGTGTGTGAGGAGAGTAGAGTGTGTGTATGAGTAGAATGGTGCGTGTGTGTGTGAAGACAGTGGAGTGTGTGTGTGAGGAGAGTGGCGTGTGTATGAGGAGAGAGGTGTGTGTGTGAGAGGACTGAGTGTTTCTCACCTCCTTCCAGATGTAGTAGTGGCTTAGGAAGCAGCCCACCTCTCCTTTGGTGAGGGTGCGGCCAGAGAAGGGGTCATGGTACCCTGGCAAAAGATCCACGCCCAGGACCTTAATGTCAGTGCTGTTCAGAGCTCTAGAGAGGATATCACACAGAATCAGACACACATGCGCACCATCAGACAGAGAATCACACACACACACACACACACACACACACACACACACACACACACACACACACACACACACACACACACACACACGCACACACACACACACACTCTCACCCACCCACTCACACACACGTACACACACTGGGTCCACACACACACAGAATCAAACACACATACTCACAGTCAGACAAATCAGGCTCATACACTGTCTCACCAACATACACACACACACAGGGTTATCAGCTTTGGGGTGATTTCCAGACACTTTTGGCAAACCAAGGGTTCCTGTCACTAAATGTTCTATGCGGATGCATTCACGTTGAAGAGAACCTTTCTTTTTCCTGAGAGTGTATTGAAAAGAGGCAGGTTAAGGGGGTTGGGTTAGGTAGTCCCAGGAAATTTTAGGGCAAGAAATAGTGGATGCAAAAAAATTGTCTTGTGGATCCATTGGTGTTCTGCTGAGGGTGTACTGAGAAGAAGCAGACTAGGCAGACATTACCCTCCGTCCACGGCGTCCACCACTTTAGCATTGATCCCCAGCTCGTACAGTGACCACATCATCCTCTCTCGTCGCTCCGGCCGCCTCCGCAGGTTAATCAGGTAGATCTACATGGCCACCAGTGGACAAAAGATTTAATCGACCCGCTATTGATTGCTTTAAAGATTTACTTTTACGACTTATTCAATGAAGGGGAGCATTTTTTTTGTGTGTGACAAAAACGACCCTCTCACTGCTGATCAAAGCTATTGATTGGGTATTGATGGCTTTCAAAAATGTACTTTGGGTGTCATTGTAATGATTTTTGTCCCATTCAGGAGGACATTTTTAGTGCAGTACTGAACCCCTTACTGACATAGAATTATAAGGTTATAAAACGGGTTAAACAGAGGATTCTGTCTGAGTTAATCATCAGGGAGAACAAAGCTTTTAGCATCGATTATACATTTAAAAACAATACAGATAGCTAAACTAAGAAAACCATGCCAACACACTTCACGTCCTGGAGTTCTTTTCTTTAGCCTTGTCCAATATTTTCGTATAACAGGACACCTCGTCTGCCGTTCTATATATGTCGTTATAGGTATGCAACACAGCCGTTTAAATATATATATATTATATATATATATATATATAAATATATTTACTGTATATATACTCTTGTCGTAATACACAATACAGATATTGCAGCAAACCCAGACAGACTCTGCACAGACGCAGTGGGCTCTCACCTCGTCAAAGCCCATGGTGTCTGTCTGTTTGAGCTCCTGGTGGACGTAGCCAGAGAAGTACATTGGAGGACCATCCACTGGAGAAGAAATGGACAGTTTCAAGGAGCACTCCACACAAACATTACTTTTTCAAAGCAGGGACATTCACCTCTTCTCACAAAGGTTGATGATATGTTTAGTCTGCCTCTGTGGGGTTGTTATCTGGGTGGCAGTTTATGATGCTCTCTCGGGCTTTATGATCGCCGTGGAAACCACAAGCATGCTGGAGCCTTTAAAAGACTTCTAAGATCAAACCTAAAGACACACTAGGCTATCAGTCACATGTCTAATTAATAATATCTAATTAATAATGTCTAATTAACAATGTCTAATTGATAATCCGTAAATAATAACAATTATATGAATATCCTGTTAGTCAGGATATTATGGATATTCTGAACACATACTTGTGTTTATCCTGAGCAGTTAAACACATGTAAGTGAAAACCACAGAAGGCTAGTGCTTTAAGAGGAAGGACAGGGAGACACAAGGAGAAGCACTGACCCAGGGACTCCGTGTACAGATGGACAAAGTTGATGCGGTCATCCTCCACTGTCTGATGGGGCTTTGCAGGCACATTCAGGTAGCCATAGCGCTCCTTGTTGCATATGTACATCTGGACCTCTGTTCAGGCACACAACACTAACAGATTAGCGGGATATGGCTAATATGTCTAACACCCTGACGAGCAAGGACATACATTTTAGGTTTAGATAGGATTTAGGTTTTGATTTCCAGAATGAACCACAGGCACAGAAAATAATGGTGGTTCCTCATAGCATGCATCATAACAGTCCTTCACCACAACAATATTTGCCAAAACCACAACATTCCATGTAAAGCATGTAGAGCTTCAATGTTCCGTAAACACAGCCCTAAATTCCAACTTTGGAAGGGTTCTCAGTTGTTGCATACTTTTGCACGTAATTGCATGCATTTATTGGCAGAGCTTCCCAAATGAGTTAGACTGTCTTAGGGAAAGCACAATAAATTGAGTATGCAATCTGAGGAAACGCTTGCAATACTAACAGTTTCTGGCAGCGTTTATGTTCATACATAAAAGGCACATTATACCAGAGGCTCGACAGGAGAAGGCGAAGACAATGATATCATCGAAGGGCCAGGAGTAGTCTTTGTGAGGGGGATGGAAGGCTAGCCTCTTAGGGCCTTCCTTACGCAGGTCCAGCAGCATGGTGGAGTGTACCATGGGAACTGGGAAACAGCCCTGCCGGTGGCGATGTACTGTGGGGAAGTACTCTGCCGTACGCCGGTAGTAACCCTGAGAAAAACAATATGAGAACCACAGAAATGTGTCCAACATGTGTCCACTGTACCAGTGTGAGCCACATACTGTATCTGACATTATCTGGCGAAACACAGACAGTGAACATAGCCTTTAACCTGAAATGTTTCCTGCTTACATGTCTCCACTGTGAGACTGGCCCTGCTGAAGCACTCACCTGTGGGGTGATCCCACACCAGAAGTTGGAGTAGGCGCTCTGGGAGTCCAGCATAGGGGCAACGACTGACTTATTCTCAGCCATCATCAGGTTCAGCGTCTCAGGGTTGGTCAGGATGTTGTCTGTGTCTGCATACTAAAAGATCAAAGGTATCGAACCTAGTTTAGAAATGTCATGGAATGGTGACTTCATAACTGGCCATGAACAGCATAACTGGCTATTTTATTTTAACTCTTCTATTTTATTTTTTTAAATAATACAGATACAGTCAAGCGGGAAAGTCTGCACACCCCATTCACCTTCTCCACATTTTATTACGTTACAGACATATTCTACAATAGATTGAATTTATTTTTTTTCTCAAAATTCAACACAAAATAGCCCATAATGACAAAGTGAAAACAGGTTTGTAGACATTTGTCTTTGATATGACACCCAAAAGTGAGCTGAGGTGCATTTTGTTTCAACTGATACTGCTTGAGATGTTTCTAAAACGTAATTGGAGTCCACCTGTGATAAATTCAATTGACTGGACATGATTGGGGATTGCCAACACCTGCCTATATAAGGTTCTACAGTTGACAGTGCATGTCAGAGCAAACTCCAAGCCATGGGGTGAAAGGAATTATCTGCAGACCTCCGAAACAGGATTGTGTCAAGGCATAAATCTGGAGAAGGGTATGGAAAAATCTCTGCAGTTTTACAGGTCCCAAAAAGCACAGTAGCCACCATCATTCTTAAATGGAAGAAGTTTGGAACCACCAAGAATCTTCCTAGACCTGGCCCCCCGGCCAAACGGAGCAATCGGGGAAGACGGGCCTTGGCCAGGGAGGTGAGCAGGAATCCGAGGGTCACTCTGACAGAGCTCCAGCGTATCCTTGTGGAGATGGGAGAACCTTTCAGAAGTTCAACCATCCAGGCAGTACTCCACCAAGCAGGCCTTTATGGTAGAGTGGCCCGACGAAAGCCCCTCCTTAGTAAAAGACACATCACAGCCCGCTTGGTGTTTGCCAAAAGGCACCTAGAGGACTCTCAAACCATGAGAAACAAGATTCTCTGGTCTGATGAAACCAAAATTGAACTTTTTGGCCAGAATACCAAGCGTCACGTCTAGAGGGAACCAGGCACTGCTCATCACCTGGCTAATACCATCCCTACAGTGAAGCATGGCGGTGGCAGCATTGTGATGTGGGGATGTTTTTCAGCAGCGGGAATGGGGCGACTAGTCCTGATAGAGGGAAAGATGAATGCAGCTAAGTACACAGAGATTCTTGAAGAAAACCTGCTCCAGAGCACTCTGGACCTCAGACTGGGGCGAAGGTTTACCTTCCAACACGACAACGACCCGAAGCACACAGCCAAGAGAACAAAGGAGTGGCTTCGAAGAAAGTCTGTGCATGTCTTTGAGTGGCCCAGCCAGAGCCTAGAACTGAATCCAATTAAACATCAGTGGAAAGTGCTGAAAATGGCTGTGTACCGTTGCTCCCCATCCAACCTGATGGACCTTGCAAGGATATGCCAGGAGGAATGGGCAAAAATGTCCCGAATCAAGTGTGCCAAGCTCGTAGCTTCTTTCCCAAGGCGCCTTGGAGCTGTAATCGCTGCCAAAGGTGCAGCAACCAAGTTTTAGGCTAAGGGTGTGAACAGATATAACCTAAACCTAAATAACCTATTTTTGTTTTCACTTCGTCATTATTGGCTATTGTGTGTAGATGTTTGAGGCAAAAAATGAACTCAATCTATTGTAGTGTAAGTCTGTAACGTAATAAAACGTGGAGAAGGTGAAAGGGGTGTGCAGACTTTCCGGCTTGACTGTATTTCTCTAGACTTCTTTTATGACTTTTCTTTTCAACCTGTGTCGGTTTTTACGTCTCCTAAATCATTGTCTTCATACGTCTCCAGTACTGACTTATTCTTATTCACTGGGATTAAACTAGAAACACCAGCACTGGATTCTTCGGTGTAAACTTAAATCAGCACACTTACACATCTTCCTTGTTCAGAGTAAACTTGTGTAGTAATTAAATTGGTCTAAGAACCAATCTTGTGAACAGGAGACACTATCTAGCACGTCCACACAAACTAATACATTTCTGTTACACTTGAGAAGACTGGAAAAATAAGAAACAGAGCAGGATCCTCTACAGTTTTGTTTCACTGACAATCCAGACAACTACATTTTTTTTTCACCAAGTCACATAACAACGCATTTCCTCTACATTACTTCTAATACAACAGGAAGAGACGGCGAGAAAGCAACTTCAAACACTAGCATAATTCACTTATAAGTAGGCCAACTTTATCTGTCACTGCATGTAGATGAAAAAAGGTGGCTGAGATGTTTGTCTTTGTAGGTATGGCAACACAGCCTTTTAAAATGTCTGCATAATGCTCTCCGGTTGTTAAGCTGATGAACCACATGTGGCTACTTAGTGGCATAAAAGTCAAAGGTGTACTCAATCACAGATAAACATGCCTTGTACTTTTCTATTTTATATATGAATGTGTCCTCTATGTGGGTGAAGTGATATTAAATATTCCTCTCTTTAAATAGATGTGTCCACAAAATGGTATCGGGGGAAATGCATTATGGAAGCAGTTTCTGTGGCGTTTTCTCAAATGTGCCTGCATTTAAATAGAAGTAACTACTGCACTGCGGTGGATAAGTATTCAGGGTGATATATTTCTTAATGGGCCTAGCCAGAGACTAGTTGGTGGCTTGGTGGTTTACATCTGTAATGTAAATGCACATGTAAATGCAATGGTCAACTAGGTGGTGTGTGTTATGACCATACCAGGATGTAGTCGGCCCAGCGTTTCTTGGCGAAGGTTAGGGCACCCTGCTTCAGCTTCATCAGGTACTCATATCTGCCATTAGGCCAGTGCTTAGGCCCCAACTCCCCAGGGTAAGATCTGTTCAGTTCCACAGAGATACACACACACACACACACACACACACACACATATACCACAGACACACACACATAATGATGATAATTTCAAAACACTGTTAATGACTTCAGAATGATGATTCATATATACCTTGTATGAATCATCTGCTTATGTAAGCAGGAACATGGCTTTTCTGTGTTTCTGTGTATGTGTGAACTTAGATTATTAGGTGCCACTTAGTCTGCATATGTACAAGAGCATGTTTAGACCAGAGGTGATAAGAAGGGAACTGTGCTTCTTCCGACCTTGTGCAAAACTTCCATCCTTTCCTTGGACGTCAGAAATCCACCACGTGGTTTTCCCTGCTGAACGCTAAACTTCTGTCTAAACCTTGTGCAATGTGTTTACCATGGCTTCACTTTCAGCCTTGTGCTGGGAGTGAGCCCGATTGCAATTGTTGTTGTTGTTTGTCTAATAAATGTACTTATATGCAGCTCCGGAGTCCTGAGGTAACTAGGGTGAATTTTCACCTAACACATAACCTATCAAAACAGCTGATTCAAGGCTGTGGAAACGTGTTCAGGCAAGCTGATCCGTGACCTGTGTTTAAGAGAGAAGGTTACGCCCTGGACGAGTCTGTGGTGTTGACCTCTCTGATGTGAGCTCACTTTGCCTCTTTCCCAGTTATCTCTCTATGCTAAGCTCATAGGATCCTTTGGGTTTGACTCAGCTGGGTTGATCTTCAGCTTTGACGGCTATCAAACCCTTTTTCGGGTATACCTTTCATTTAATTAATGCACCATGGGTAACTAGGTCAGACCGTTCATACTACATACGCTCCAAATGAAAACTCAACACACATAAAAAAAATGTCAATACATGGCTTTTTCATTTTTCTCTAACTGTGGTGGATTATTAGTAGATACAGAGGAGGTAAGTGGGTCAGAAGTAAACACAAACTGTAACCCCAAAGAGCCACGCTGGCCAGAAATCTGGTAGTAACTATTATTGAGCTGTTCCAGTTATGTGTAAGATCACAAGACTGACACTCATTACAGATTCAGAACCGATCTCCATTTTCATTAGTAGCCTGCATGTACTCCTAGTGAGTGACATCCATGATCTTGCCATCGTTTCTCTACCAGCTGAGCCACAGGAACTACGATTGGCTCCGTCACCGGCCCACTAGCCGTTAATTGAGAGGATTAGGGGTGATCAGAGGACGTTCAGGGGTCAAAGACTAACTCACAGAGGTTTGTCCATGGGTCTCCACTCTATGTAGTGGTAGTGCTTCTGCATGATGGTCAGCCACTCTCTCAGAACGGCGGTGGTGTTGTCCGAGTTGTGGTCTGTCGCTGCCCTGAGGAAGAGAGACATAGCAGTGAGGAGGACCAGTGAGGTTTTTGTGTGTGTGTGTGGTGTGTGTGTTCGTGGTGTGTGTGTGTGTGTGTGTGTGTGTGTGTGTGTGTGTGTGTGTGTGTGTGTGTGTGTGTGTGCGCGTGTGCACGTGCGTGTGTGTGCAAAAGAGAAAACAGGACCACAGCTGTACATCAAATTGACTCCAGAGCAGAATTGGGCGTCTTGTCTACATATTGTCATGGCATTCTGGACAATCTGCAGCTGCCACATATACACATTAAGAGCAAAACACAGGGTTATGGCCCGGAGTTAAGCCTATAATTTGGTGGATTGGGTAGATGATGGCAATGCCTGACATTACAATAGCCCAACAGATTTTTCACTTATTATAAGTGAATAGCTAACAACATCCTTAATAATGTGAGGCATTTTTCCTATCCAGACACACACTCACACTTTCACACTGGCACCAAAAGTAGACCTCTTAGGTCCTTAACCACAAGTTTCCAATGAGTAACGTTAACACTCACAATGGCATCACAGACGTTACTCTGGTAAAAGCGAAAGAGCTTAATGTTAATTCTTAGCTCATTATGAGTCTTCAAGTACATTTTCATCAAACTAAAGGAAGAACAAAAATACACAGTAAGTTATAGATGTTAAAAAGTCTAAATAAGTTCACTCGTAATGTGTCGGGGGAGGGGTAACCCCTGACTGAAAACAAAAGCGAGGCAGGGGGAGGTAACTGGTGATATACTGACAACTCATTCCTTTGTGCTGCAATCAGTAAAACAGCAAATTAATTGATTCTTAACCACGACAAAAGGAGGGGTACTGACGTGACGGAAGCCAACGTACATACCAAATAGAGATGCGGTCTTTAGGATAGTTCAGTCTCTCAAGAGCGCCGAGGTAGTAAGGCAGCGAATGGGCAGCATTTCTGGCGATTATGGCAATCACAACAGTAGGCAGCTGCATCTTGGATTCTTCGGTGAAGTTTTCCTCTGAAAAGTAGCATTCTGATGTTGCGAAAATTGACCCAAGTAGTAAAACGGCGAGCAACATGGTGGCAATTCCTGTTGCCCCGTTAGGCTGGTTGTTACACGCAGCTCTAGTCCGCGTCAGCACTTCAGGAAAAAGAGGAGTCTCTCTTAAAACTTTTACCCCCCTTCCAACAACTGCTAAGTAGAAGGCAATGGGGTTTTACATACCAGCTTCTGTAAGACAGTAAGCATGCCAAGCTGTAGGGCGTATCTAACAGAATACGAGTCTTCAATACTTCGTATTTCCAAACAGTTGTAATAAAAACACTACTGTAGGGCTATTATATTCTAGCTCTGGCGGTATTACATTCCAAGAAAGTTCTTAATACACCGGTATGAGGATGTAATTATGACTCTGCGAATGTACTTTATAAAATTAATGTTTGGTTCACAGTAAATCACAGAGACATCTTCTAAACATAAATAGCAGTTGGTTTGATAGTACAGATGTTCTTGGTGTAGCCTGTTAGGCTATTATTTTCCCTTCTCACTTGGTATCACGGTAAACCCTGATATCCCATTCACAGGGGTAGCCCACATCCACCCCTTACAACCACTAGAGGGAGTACTTGAGTCTTTTTTCGTATCATCTTCAGTGTGTTGGTATAGTTGAAGCATATGTGTGAAGTGAGCCCTCAAGACAAACCAACTCGTACAAAATAAACTGTATCGCCACTGATGTATTACCAGTGCTTCCTGTTAACTTCCCTTCCTCCTCATAAGGAACAAATTAAACAAACGTACACGGTACACTTACACAAACATCATTTTTCGAAACTTACATTGACCAGGGAGGATGGATTAACTGTACTATTCACAAACACACCAAAATGATTCTTCCTCTCAGTCTTAACAAACAGTGTACACTGCTGAACAGCAGCACCACTAGACAGAATCTATGCAACTGACCACCTCCTCTGAGGAATCGTAAGGTGGGGGTTATATGGGGACAGAGCAGTGAATAGGCAGAGAATGCAGAGAAAGAAACCTAATCAGAAAGGAAAACAGAGGATTGAAAAAAAACAGGGAGAGAAAGAGAAAATGGGTCGAAGAAATGGCGTGACAGTGAGCTAAACTGAATTTAGTGGCCTCTGTAGGAACGGATTGGGGCCTCTTGGTTTAACAATTGAATCCGGGTGGTATAGTGGACAGAGACAAAGGTCACAGGGAGTTCCATTCACAAGTGGCCTACTCACACACACACCCTCACATCAGGTCTATGAGGGCACTTTCCCAGCGCTCTCTGTGCTGGCTGGCCTGAGAGAGTTCACTCGCTTCCCCACTAACTCTTCACTGTTGAGGTCAAGGGTCAAATGTCATTGGAACGGCGGGGGGAGGTGGGGCGTGTGGGGCAGCGGTGCTCAGCGCATGCATGCAGGTGGGTGGGCGGGTCTGTCCCAGAGTCCAAACATTTATTCAAGGAGGTGGGAGGAGAGGAGAGGGTACAATGGGGTGGGTTGGGGCGGGGGGCCTCTCTCCATCCTGAGGACATCCACGATTGAGCTGTGCTGTGCTCCACTGTCCTCTAGACATAGTGGAAGTCCTTGCAGGTCTCTCTCTCTCACACACACACACACACACACACACACACACTTACACACACACACTCAGACTCACCAGATATGTAGCGTATACAATCATCCATTGGTCAGTTCAACTCAGTCTCAGTGTCGCCATCAGCTACCCATTCAGACCCACGGTCTTCAGTGAGGTCCAAAGTCTCAGGGTGGACGGACCAGCTGTTAGGCCCTGGGAACTCACTGAAACCAGCGTGTCCATGGCCAATAATCAATAATCCCCACGTTCCCATACAGCTATGCTGTGCCCCCTTGCACACACACACGCGCACAACCCCTGGGTCAATAACTGTCACTCAGAGTCCCACGGTTGGCACATTCATTCCAACTTACTCAGCAGCCTCTTTTGGAGTAGGGGGGTTGGTGTGTGTGTGCCTGGGGGAGGGGGGGGGGATAAAT
Source organism: Clupea harengus (assembly GCF_900700415.2). Taxonomy (NCBI): domain Eukaryota; kingdom Metazoa; phylum Chordata; class Actinopteri; order Clupeiformes; family Clupeidae; genus Clupea; species Clupea harengus. The sequence goes on along the minus strand of NC_045163.1, from coordinate 17,102,122 downwards.
CCATGTGCTTTTCTTCATCTCCTGTTTGTCTTTGGTTCCCACCATTTCTGCTCTCCTCCACTCCGACCTTGCTTGTACTTGAGAACAGATGGTTTCATTTCTGGAGAACACTTGGCCTTTTTGCTCAGCTTCCTTAAACTGCTTGTCCTACTCCAATGCAGACCTCTCAGCTTTGTTTTACCACACAGCACTAAAGTACATCATTAAGGCATTACACCCCAACATGACAAAGAAATTGCAACACCTCACTTTGTGAATGGAATAAGATTGTGTGAGTTTAAAGGAATTAGCACAGAAGGCAAATCTTGCTTTGTGTGACCCACTCCAGTGAAATTATGAAGATTATGGCACAGTAAAGCTTTTTTGATAAAGTACTGGTCTGAAAAATTGAAAAAGATTTCTGTCCAAATCCTCAGAGTAGCCTACAAAACTCAAAGTTGTGCAAGGTATTGCAATTTATCTTCCGATTTTTTTAAACCTATCACAGCAGAGCTAGTATTGAGTGTGTTAGAAAACATCTAAATGGAGAGGATTCCCTTGCTTTCTCTGTTGTAATAAACAGACATAGTTTACAGATATCTCTTCTGTGAGTTTCAACACTAATTGTACCTACAGGGTTGCATATGATGCTTACAAATCTATCTAGATCAGTTCAAAAGCGCACAGCATAGATCTGAAATCCGAACTCCAAAACAAATTAATACATTTTTCATAAATATTTTTTTTTTACAAGTAAGTATGATTAGGTTTTGAATAAGGAGATACTTTGCTGTCCTCTGGACAAGTAATGACAAGTAAATGAGTGAAGCATCATGGGAAGTCAGTGAGCATTCTAAACCCTTATGGTTTAATTTAACTGTAATTCAGGCTTTAGACTCCAGATGCCACTACAAACACCAAAACCAGTATGTGGCTTTGGAAGGGATTTAGTTGAGTAGTTTTTGTTGTCAATGAAAAGACGATGATAAGTACTCATTTTCACTTGATTATAAAAACTGAATTTTTTTTTGGTTCAGTGGTCAGATTAGACACCATACATTTGACCAATATTACATTCTAACTAGATGCCAAAACATAAGAGGAACCTAAAACACATAATTATTATAAAATAATAATTAGATAGGGGATATAAACAATTAGATAACAATCCAATATCACAGATTATCGCATTCAATACTCTCTGTTCAAAAAGTGTTGAATGCAACGAGATGAAGTTTAATTGCAGTTCTAAACACACTTACACTTTAATTGTAACAAACATGGGACATATTTCAGCGTATTCTCCAGTCACATCTTGTCAGTTGTCAGTTATTCCAACCTTTCAGTGGTGCTATTCAGAGCAGTTAGAGTGCTTTACTTTCCAATACATGCAGCACCATTTATAAGTCACCTCTGATAATAGGAGCATCATTATTATTACTAGTGTGTCTACCACGTCTACACAGTCAAAGAAAATCTTGCGATTAATTCTAAAATACATTTCTTTCACTGCTGTCATTATGTTTGAATACTGAGATTAGTCTGTGAAATGACACAACCAATAGGATGGTGGACAGGTGATACGAAGTTGTCATTTTCTATGTAAGTACAATGTAACAGCTGTTGTAATAACAATGTTACACAGTTCTCTAGTTTTAAGCCATGACACTGCCCTTGTAGACTTAACTGTAAAATGACAGATTGTGTGATGTGGTACTACATATGTAAAAGGAAAAGGCATAGAGAGACATAGGTAAGGTATGATTCTAATCACTAAAGGGGTCCCTGCTTCAGATACCCATTTGAAATGGAAACAGCTGGTAAAATACTACTAACAAAAAGTAACAAATGGAGGATGACAGGTGTGATTTTGAGAACAGGTTTGCTTTAACGAGGCAAATAAACTGGAGACTCAGAGGATCTTAGTCCAAAAAATGTCTGACAGGTACTTTTCAATTCATACCTTACTGTTGTAATGCTGTTTATGAAAGTTATTTTATTACATATTCACATTTGCATACACTGCTTGGCATTTCTAACCAATACGTTTTCCAGTACTGTACACATTATATTGTATCAGAATACAAACTGATTTCGATAATTTAGCTATAAATCTGGCATAGTCTAGTCAACAATGGTCCATGAATTTAACCTATTCATTTATATATTTATATTATTATTATTATATATATAACATAATAATATATATATATTTAATGAAAGACAGCTCTGTATTAGATACTGTGATTAAGACACTGTGTTGAGGAAATGGATGAGAAGGACATGATTGGTGCTCTAATTTTGGCACTACTGCCAGGTCTTACTGTGTGAGGAGGATATGGTGTCAGGGCTGTATTAACACATCACAGTGCCCCTGTGCACCAACATTTAAGAGCCACCCCAATAATCACAAATAATTGCACTGTGGGCATCATCAGCAAGCATATATTAATGATTAATTAATGATTTAACGATTATGATTAAATGAATGAATAAATCAGGCGATACTGTAGAGTAGCATACTCTAAATACATTCAATACTTCAATAACAGTCATCAAGTGCATTTAAATAAAAAGAATTTATGATGCACAGATGCACAAATGTTCCATCTGGCTTTGTTGAACTAACAGAACTGAAAATACTAGTAAATACACCACGGTGTCTTGCCAATGCTATTCACTCACATATTACGTTATGAATGAAAACTCATACATAATCTGGCAAAATACACGATAAATTAAAGTAGCATACAGTAAATATTTCCAATGCTTCAATGTCTATAACACTGCTAACTTATAGTAGATAGTCTTATTATAACACGCTCCGATAGGTGTACCTCTGATTTAGACCAGGAAATCGTGGCATCAGAATAGTACAACCAGGGATATCAGGTTAGGTCTAACGTAACACTGTGCGGATGAGTGGATTTCCAGGGAAGGCAGCAGGCAGTCTTTGTCCTGAAGCTGACGAACATGTTCCCAAAGTGTTACTTTTACAGACAAATAAGTGAAGGAAGAGTGGTACATGTGCAGCTATGTGTTTAAAAGTAGATGAGTGATAATTTGGGGGTTTTGGGGATGTAGGGGATGTGACAGTGAAGACAGCAGTGCTGACAGAACAGCTTTGGGAAATAATAGATGAGCACCAATTTGGTGGTTTTGGGCTATACAGAATAAGTGTTGACAGGGATGTTTTTAATCTATAAAGAGATTAGTGATGATGTGGTTATTTTTGGGTACATAAAATGATGGGAGGTGAAATTGAACTGTGGGGCCATGACAGCTGTTTTCCGTTTTGTGGGTACATTCAATTCAATTCAATTCAATTTGATTATTTTTAGCGCCAATAATAATTAACAAAATTGTCCCATGGCGCTTCACAGAGCCCAGAGCCTGAACCCCTGGGGTTAGAGCAAGCAATACGGTGAGGGTGGCAAGAAAAAACTCCCTTTTAACAGGAAGAAACCTTGAGCAGAACCCAGCTCATAGGGGGGAGACCCATCTGCTTGGGCCAGAGAGAGAGATATAAAAAGAGGGGGCCAGGAGGAGAGCATACATGCAGCATATATACATGCATACAAGATGACATGACATATACAAGATGGTTCATACATGATACATGCAAGATTGATAGCATCCGACAGTGGAGATTGTTAAGCCTTATATGCATAAATGTAATTATAGGTTATGGTGATGAGGAACAATGTTATCAGAGCCATCAGCATTTGCTGGCAAACATCCTACTATATAGGAAAGATCAGAGACAAGTTAGTAAACAGAATATCAGTCATACACAAAAAAGATTTCCCATCCACATCTCAGTGTTTGAACGATGCACTGCCTAATTATCTAAACATCAGTTTCATTATACTATGGCATGTCACAGTCTATCCAGGGTAAGGGGTGGAAGGGCTGGAGGGGAGGAGTACGAATCTGGGTTAGGGTATGGGTAGGGATTTGATATGAACCCAGGTTAGGTTATGGTTAGGTTAGGTTAGGATACGAACCCTGGGCACCCTTATATAAAAGATGAGTATTAAGACGGTGTTGTGGGGATATAAAGAGATTGGGGTATATGTTTTGGTGCTGGTGTTGCAGCTACATATATAAAGACATGGGGATGGGGATAATGTGTATATGCTTTAGTGTTGTGGGTAAATAATTATATGGGGGTAAATAAATTGGTTTGGTGTTATGGGTACATAATGAGGGCAGATTAGGTAGTTTTGATATTGTGGGTATATGTTTATGTGGGTATTAGATGGTTTAGTGTTGTGGCATCTGGGGTTCAAGTGTTTAATCTAGTAGACATAACTATATGGGGGTATGCTGTAGTTCTAGGGTTGTGGGTATATAAACATATGGGGGTAGATGATGTGGTTTTTGTGTGGGGCTGGGTGAAGATGCTGTGGCATGGGTGAGGCAGGGCTGGTGGGGAGAGCAGGTGGGGAAAGGTGTCCCTGTTGCGGCAGAAAGCCAAGAGAAAAAGAGAGTGAGAGAGAGAGAGAGAGAGAGAGAGAGAGAGAGAGACTCCCCCCAGACTCTTTAACCTCAGCCACCACTCCTCTCACTCTCCCAGTTGCCTGGCAACACACCAGCCACTCTCAAAGAATTTTTCTATCTTTTTACTCTGTCTTTCTTCTTCTCTCTCTCTCGTTCTCTCTCTCCCCCCGAAGTCAGGGGGCACGGAGGAGAGCTGGAGTAGCAACGTGTAGCCCCAGAATCCCTGATTCTCTCCCCATTTTCCAAGCTGACCACGGGGAACCGGAAGTTAATGACTACAGGGGCCGAACACTCAGGGTTCAGGGAACAGAGATACCATCAGTGGAAAATATATGTCAGTTTCCATCATGTTTTAAAAATCAATGCCATGTTTGCAATCATCAAAACTATTGAATGTCCCATTACACCATCACAGCACTATTAGCATGGTAGTAAAAGACGTTGTAAAGACACCGTTAATGTGTTTTTCCAGCAAACCGCACATTACACAAAATTCCTCCTAGATGCATTTATACTTAATAGCCATGAAAGTGCATCAATAAGCTAACTGCAGCTACAGGAAGGTGTTCTTAGTGTTCAGTTGTTAGTTGTTTTGTGCAGTGAGCTGTATCAGGGAAGACTATGACGAGAGAGGCCTGGGGGATGTTGTCCAGTCTGTTGTGGCTGTTTGTCCACTCCTGCCGCGTGCCTGACCACCTCTCCATGTTTCATCTCTGATTGCTTAGGAAGGCAAGATGGAAGATCTGACTGAAAACCCCATTGAAAAACTATTGAGATAACAGTGTCTGCCCAAAAAAGACATTGATGCTATTGAGGAAATCAATGGCACAGCTTGCCCACAGGCACGTATTATTTTCACAGATTTCTATAAAATGTATCCCACCAAGACATATATTCTATAATACATATGGATAACACTCATATGGAGAAAATCTATGCAGCCATTTTAACAGAACACATCCACTGGCAACAGATTAAAAAAAATAGACTCTGTTTCCTTGACTCTGAACCATTGCCAGTGGGACAGAGGTTTTACTTTTGTCCTACATGCTCTCAACCTCACACTAATGCCGATGAGTGGCTTTTAAATGGACTTCCCTGGGCCTCCGTAAGTGTTTGATTATTTTAATGGCTGCCTAAATTATTCAGCGAGTTCACTGAACTTCTCTTCCTCATCCTCAGGTGCCCCATCATGGGTACCACTGAAACCGTATAATTTAATGTTTCAGAGTAACTGTAAATGAGACGACTTCAGAACAGAGAGATTGACATCAAATCGTTGTCATTTTCAGCAGAATTATTAAGCACACTAAGGAGAATACCTATGTCAGCTGTCGTAAGGTAACAGTAAGTTACTGACTTCATGAAAAATAGTCTCAAGTAAAATAACTCACTCATTTTGGAAAATCCTCTGATATAGATTTCGCTGTGAGCCTAAATGTCTGAATTTAAAACATTTCCCACATGCACAAGCACACACTTATAGACAGACACTTATAGACACACACTCTCGCACGCACACACATTCATCATTCATACAGGCATAAACACAGATACACATATACACACACACCTTTAATCAGGACAGGAGGGGTCAAGGATTAGAGTATCTTTATGGTTTTCAAAGGGGACTGGAGGGGAGATACGAGATGACTGGCATTTGAGATCAAGCAGGAGAGGAACAGACCCCTGGTGCTTAACAGGGTAACATCCATGGGCAAGAGTGGGAAGCTTTTCATTTCATCCAACTCAATTAGCCTACCCCCTCCACACACACAACACACACACACACACACACACACCCCTCCTTCTTCTGCGTGCTGAAGAGGTGCTTAACTGAAATAAAAACATGCCCTTCAGTCGAACCAGTCTGATACTAGTGGCACAGCACAGTGCAGCCTGCCTAGCTATCTTAACCCAGACTCATGCTGTGGGCTTGAGATGCCTTCATTGGGGTGAGCTTATTTAAGGATTCTCCTTGGCTCCATTGTTGCCCCCTTTCCCCCTCTTTTGCCCCCCTAGCAAGGCAGTTTCATTGCCCACCCCGCAGACTCGGGCTCCTCTCTCCCGCTGTTCCTTTCATGAACTGGGTTAAACATTTATCTGTGAATGGGGCAAGCGCAGTGGCATGGCAAGGGAACGTCTCCCACTGCTTCTGCCGGCCGGCGTGCCAGACAACAACCTGTTCAAGCTCGGATAAGCCCCGCAGACCTTCCCACAGTTAGCAAACTGGCTGCCCGGCTGCCACAAACAGATTCACTGCTTCAGAAATACCTCCAGTTAACTGGCATGTGGGTTTCAAAACTATTTGACACATTTTTTTTTTTTATTGGCCATGAAGGATTCTTTAACAAGTGCTTAATGGAAATTCATCATGGTCAGAAGATGTAAAAAGTGTGAATTTTTAAATGACAAATGTGTGTTGTTCAGCCTATTCTAGAATGTGTGATGTTGATCTCATTTTTGAGTCTAAAGTTCATTACCGCAGGATTTTTTATTACATATTACACTAAAAATGAGACCTCAAAAATTAAGCCTGGGGCAGTCTGATTAAACATACTCTCCCTCTCAAAGGGGCAATTAAGACGAGGGAGACTCGTGGTTCACGTCCGCCATGATTTCCACAGAATTCCCGCTCTGAAATATTCCTGAAAAGAAACGTGAAAAGGCGACCGCGGCCAGTCTCTTCGGGTCCAAATGAGCAATGAAATGCGCTAAGGGAGCACCCCCGAAGAAAAAGGGGGAGGTGAACTCGACTCCTTCAGAGAGAAGCATGAAAGGATCAAATGGTTTCGCTTTAAGGAGGAGGATTCGAGGCCCGAGGGCGGGCTCTAGCGGATGATTTATTAGAAGAGGACGGCGCTGGGCTCTTTCTGCGCGCGTGCATGAGCATAAAAGACATGCCATGGAATGAACAATTTAAAGACGATTAGGCGCTAGACTATCAGGATTGACTCTAAGCGCACTAGACACTTTCCTTTAACAGATATTGAGTGCAAGAATCTAGACAGCCATTTTATTATATTGATAAAACGCTGAACATTGCGTCAGAAACACCTGTCAATGTGTTTAAGACTGACGTGGATAACATTATGCAGTGAAGCTTTACTGTAGTTGTTGGTCAACAATGTTTGTTGGTAAATGAAGTCTAATGCTTTACCTCATATCCTAAGTTGAGAGAGGAAAATGGTACTATTATGTAAATTTAGACAATATTATAGGCATAATTATTGACCCTTTGAACATTATATGTGAACTTTTTAACATATCCTAAGCGCCCGTTTGTCCATATTTTAAATTCCATGTATATGTTTGTGAGGCTATGTAATTTGAGTTAAACAATTCAAAGAACTAGGCCAATTACTATTATGTAATGGTATCTCCAATTCCACCTGTCACTAAATGATATACATTGCCTAAGAATCACCCCAACTTTAATATAACACACTACCGTGTTTTTTCCCTCTAAAAAGATAGCACAATCCCAGTTCAAGCTTAACTTTACGTGTCAGCAACAAGAGTGACAAAATATAGTCTATCACAAACGAAGCTGCAAAAGCATATATTTCCTTACTGTCTTTCAATGAAAGCAAAACGAAGTAAACTGATCTGAATCTAAACCAAATCATTTTGCGTTTATAAAAATCAAGACACTTTTTAGACCATTACAAAATGTAATGTGGTCTAATTAACGAAATGGGGTTTAAAAGCACTAATGGCAATGACAGTTTAACCAACAAAAATAACATGCTCATTGTACTTTGTTGTACTGTGGTGTGTACATAAGTACAACACATACATTTTACTAATCTTGCCGTATAAGAGCAAATGCATTATATGCAAGTGCCTTGTTACGGCGTTGCACTTGTTCTTGCCACACACACAAAAAGCCAGTCCAGAAAACAAACGTCATGCAGTGTTGACAGTACGTTTTGGCGCTGAATAAACAGTGTAAGGATTGTAATCTCTTTTGGGGAGAAAATGGGGCTGTTGTATCTTTAAGAGGCTGCTGGTCCCTCGCTCGCAGCTGCTGGCTTGTGTGCTATAGAAGACAGTGGAGATTCATTACTTCTACAGCACAATGGACATTTATCACCCTGTGGTGTTATTCAAATTCAGTACCAAGCGAAGATCATCCCCACTCCCTCTCGCCGTCCATCGTGGCAACACCGGTATTGTTACGAGCGCTCAAGAAAAGGCTTCAGAGCAGCGAGTTAGCTAGTGCCATTCCATAAGAACCGTCCCAGCAAGTCAATGCCAGGGTCTGCGAGCTCTTCGACCTACCCAAGGCATCCCTCCTCTGCTCGCCTTTTACCATTTTCTCTGCGTGCTCTAAAGAGAGGATACAGCGCTCGTCGTGGGAATAGAAGGGGAGCGCGCAGGACAGCTCCTTTTTCATCACTGATTCATACTAACATCTATGGAACGCGTCTTTGGCTTTTAACCTCACCTTAAACTCTAAGTCGTTAGCGTTTTGTTGTTGTCGTCCGAGGGCTATAGTGTTTTTTTTTTCAGAAATGTTTAACGTCTTTGCAAACGCCAGATGATTAGACCCTTTTGCTGCTCTTCTGGTGACGCGATGTGGAAACTACATGAATGTGCGCCTTACAGGTGCAGCCATGGAAAAGCGCAGGCTTGAAAGCAGAACTTGGACTTTTAGGACGGTCTTCAAAACTAGTTCGATTTTCTCTTTCAGTCTTCAGATTTATTCATCGTACAAGTGCTGAAAAGAGGGTGAATTGTTCGAAGATTACGAAGAGCTGCTGTTTGGCGCCACGGAATGACAAAAAGTGCCTTTACGGTGCTTCTTCTATATTTTCGTATTTATCTCTTCTTGAATTAGATAAGGAGCAGGGGATATATATTTTTATAATCGCACCAACAGACTTGTGTGTGTCCGTATTGCTTGGAAGTGTACGGATACAGTTTATGTTGGGTATAGCTTTCATGTAGGCCTACATGTTGAAAGGAAGCAGGGTAGATGCTTAGTTGCTTTATAAGCAAATAAGGTTTAACATTTACTTGTTTTAATAAGTGGCACCATAGAATAACTGATACCTGAACTATTTTTAAATACTGTTTTACAGCAATCGAAAATGATTTCATTACAGTTCAGATCGGTTTTAAACCAGGGATTATTTACTTTACAAAGTAGATTTTTGATCATCTACGAGTTATGTGGGTTTACGCCACATTATTAGGATAATTTAGAAATATACATCTTGTTTCATTTCGTGGTCCAACGAGAAGAGGTTGGTCTTTCATAGAAAAGAAATTGTGTTAAAATGATAGCAGATCATTGCATGTGATGTTATTTTCTTTGAAGCGGTTAAACTCCTCTATGTTTAATGCTCTCCCAGCGTGGTTTAATGACTGTGTAAAAAGAGCATCTAAGAGCTCCAGGACCTGATTGTCCAAACGCAATTCTTGTGAAATGTAAATTTAACCCAAGAATTGTGACTGGACATCTGTTGCTGGTGACTCCTCTTCATCTGCCTTTGAACGAAATATAAGCCCTCTTTCTTTTCAAGCAGGCCATAGCCTACGTTTGTGAGACGACACAATAAGTTTAAGAGGATGCATATATTTTTCACAGTACTTCTGTTTTCATGCAAGGCCAACAGGATGTTTAAGGAATTCTTCTGTAATTGGAGCAACAGTGATGTTTGATAGCAAACCTTTTCAGAGAAAGGGGGAAATAAACCAACATTTTGAAATTGAACCACTGCTTTACGTATTTACATTTATGTTCTCAGAGTGTAATCACGATATTAGCACATGCATTCAATTGCTTCCATTTTTTTTCAATGCCTAGATTTGGTTTAGGCTATTGATATATTGAACGAGGACTGCAAGTTGCTCAATAGTAATTGAAACAGTAATAGACATGACGATAGCTGTTTACGGGAAAGAGGCCTAGAGAAGCCGTAAATGAAAAAGATGGAAGGGAAAAAAGGGCCAAACAAAAGCGAGCACGAGCATCAACTGCAGTGGACTGTGATGTTCTCTGCGGTGTATTTAAAAATTCGAGTTTGTTTTGAGTATGTGTGTGTGCAGGCCATGTCAGGGAAAAATGAAAGTTGTGAATTGCCTGCTAAAAGTTGTGTCTTCAAACAGGTACATACATTTCCAGTACATTTTATGGGTTTAGGTATTTTCTTATGCATTTGGAAGAATTTCATGGCAGCTTGGGAAACATTATTATTTTATACATGGTGACAGTTTGGTGACAGATTCGTATTACTTATCTACATTTTGGATGTTTTTTTGCTGTTGTTGTTTTTTCAACATAGTACTTAATATTCGTATTTATAATATTTAATCTCAATGTATTTTTTTCATGTCTATTTAAAAGTAGGTTAACGGCTCTCGATCCAACAATTACAGGTTTCTGAGATATTGTTGTAGAAAATTAAGAAATAGAATAAAAGAGCTTAATTTGGTATTCTAGAGAGTCAATTGATTTGATTGGTAACCAAAAGTACCACTTGTTCGAATCAATAAACTGCTAATTACACTACAAATGCAGTCCAGTGACGTAGGCCTAGGACTCCATGAGAGAGACCCGACAGTATTTGGAAAGGGAGAGAGAGAAAGACAGAGAGGGGGCAGCAGCTATGCTGTCCCGAGGATGGTGTGATGACGTTAGAAGGCAAAACACTAGGGCCTGAAAATTAGGCCTGAATCACGTGCATCAGGGGAGACAAGTCCGTTGAGAAATGTGTCCTGTACAGTTGTATGAAAGTAGTCTTACCTCATATCTATATTCAGATGCTGATTTTTTTATTCTTAAATCCATAATTCATAAATGTCATTTTTGTTTTATATTAATTCATATGAATTTTTCATAGAAATGTTTTCATAACTTGAATGTAGCCATAATTTGTAAAAAAAATCGGTGATATTGTGCTACTGTAAATGTGAATTAAGGCCGAGATCGCAAAATCAACAAACCATCAAGATTACTTAAATACAAAGTAACAACTGAATCAATATAGCAGTCAATTAGTTGTTTATCATAGTACGAACTGTACTTCTCGGTTAAGAGTTGAGATATGCAAAAAACAATCGGAGCAGCACCAGACTAACATAGGTGAGATATGGGCCAACGTGTGTGGTTTCAGGAGACCTTTACATCCAGGTTTTTCAAAAGGCTTGTTTGTTTTGATCCTTCGTGAAGGCATACATCACCTGGCCAACGACATCGTTAGCTGGCGATTTTAACGATAAACTGTGGATTCCCTAGACAAGGTTAATAAAAATAAAGCCTGTATAATGGCAATGCTCTCATATTGCAACTCTCGGATAAGTAATTGCTTATTCTGACTCAAGGTTGTACAGTGCAGTCAGCTGCCCCATTAGCAGAAATATATCTCATACGCAACCTTTAAGCACTGTAATAGGATAATAATAATAATTTTCTTTGGCGGACCTTGGAAGAACAGAGCGTACGAAGCTGTTAAGCTACTAGCACCAGTATCGGTAGCCTACCTGAGTGACACAGGGTGACTATAGTGTGGACAGAAGATAAAATGCTATGGGGTGTTCAAGATAAAAGGCAAATGAAAAAAAATCTTGGTTTACAGGCAGTTTACAGATATGCACAAAAACAAAAATGTCAATTTTATGACAAGGAAAATAGCTTGCAAAATTGCAGATAGCACCAGCAAATACTACAAACACCTCGGTGTTTGTGACGACTAAATTAAGACTCTAGTGATGGGAGAATTCACTTTTTTCTTGTCTAAAAAAATCAGGAGCGTCCAAACAGAAAATACACCCAGTTCTTTTTAGAGTCCTAGCTTTATATATATTATAGCGTACGATACCTTGTGGTTATTGTAAAGTGTTCTTAGAACAAAATGTTAGGCTCCCTGAGATGAAAGCGCAACCTAATTAGATAGCCCTACGGCTTTTGTGTCAGCCTAAGTCAAGTGCACTTAAAGGGTAATACCAGGCATAGAGGACTGAATTAAGAGACACTTATATTTACATTCGTAGTAAACGCCACCATTGTATGATTGAGGCATTAATGATTTAGGGAGCGGGGTGGATTTGGGGGGCGCAGGTGGTATGGGCCCATTGGTTGGCGCAGCCTTGCACATTATAGCCTAGAGATATTTGTATTCGTCCCTGTCACAACTGCATAGCAGACAGGCCTATGCTGTAGTCTTACATGATGTGAGGATAGGATGCCGCCTGTTTACACTCGAAAACATGAGGTTTTCTGTATAGGTTACGTGTAGGACCTAATTGGAATTCGGCTAATTGTGGACCAGTCAGTGGATTCCTTGGTTAGACAATGGTCAGTTTATATGGTCTACATTAAAAATCATAGGGCCAGATAAAAATGACTGAAATTCCTGGATAGGTCGTACACTACTAGTTTTTCGGGTCTTTTGACTTCGATTTAGGTCAGAATTTAGATTTACACAAAATAACCTAGGCTGTAATGTCTTCCTTTATATGCCTACATATTGCCCACCTAAGCCTGGCATTCATTGTTTTGTTTATTTTAATTAAAAGGTTCAGCATATTTGTTTCATAAATAGCCAACACAGAATGCGAGTCGGAAATTCCACACTATTCCACGTAGCCTATCGTTTGCAACAAATGCATAAAAAAATAAAGAAAGATAGATAGCGACCAATATGATAAACCAGACTGCTATAAAATACTCTGTTTATGTGGGCCCTACTGAAATAGCCTATGTTATATTTAACAACTTGCTAGGATAAAAGTTACTTACTTTATTGAGAATTAACGCAATGGCTTAAACATCTGTCAAAGCCTGCAGAGTTCTTCAAGTTAATTCACTATTCAGAAAAAAAATGTTTCTCTAAGGTAGCCTATTACACCTACAACACTCTCATGGCCTTCGGATCGGTCACACAGTGTGCGCTTGCATGTTTATTCTCCATCGTACTGCTCCAAGTATGCCTACTCTCACAACACAAACACACTAAGCTAGGCCTACTTCTTAGCAACACTGATAATACCAAGCCATTAGCATCGGCAGCATTGTATCCTTTATCAGTAGGTTTTCCGTTACAAATCGCATCCTAACCGAGTCTTCCTTCCTCTGAAGGCAGAGCCTGGAGCGGAACCGCGACCTCCCACCGCGATGACTCTTCTGGATGAACCATATGAGCTAGATATGCGGATATACGGCCCTCAATGCTAAACTCAAATAATCCTTCGTACTCGAATTCGGAGTTTACCCATAACGGTACACATTCGTATGGTTTCTTTCAGCCTAAAAGTAGGCCTATCTATGTTTAAAGTTAATTTAAGGATGCAAATCGGGTAGGCAATATCCTTTCCTTGAATCCATCTGCTTTGGCACCTTAAAACGTGATTCACATAGTCAAAGAGCCTATAGATATAGGTAACCCTTTACGAATAAGATCTGCCATAGGCTACGAGAGTGTTCGTTGAACAAACGATATCATAGGCCTACCATGCAAAAAAAAAACAAACAGAAATGCTTTAATCTATATTTTATTTAAAAAAAACACATAATATCCCATGTTTTTGCCAATTTCAGTAAATCTTAAAGAAAGAAAAACATAGATATATTGCAATTTTTGGCTTAACGTGATATCACTTAAACACAACCTCACCAATTTTTCGCACTTAAATTGTTTAAACAGATGACTTTTATTGATTAATGACATGTACAACAATATAAAATAAGACTGAGGCAAATTTAGCCCAACGACCATGGTCTTAAAGATTGACCTCTGTATGTCTCTCAGAGGTCCATTTGCACACTGTCTAGACAGACCGACCGACCACAATCACATCAACACACTGGACTCAGGTGTCCAGGCCTGATAGGACGCTGGTCAAGCATCTGTGTCTCCAAAGGGTATCCTCCCCCCCCTCACACACACACACAAACACACACACACACACACACACACACACACACACACCACGAACATACACCCCACAGCCCCCGTGTTGAAGGTCACGAGTCAGGGTGACACAACCATCAGAACATTTCAGTGTTCCTGTGTAGCATTGGTGGAGAAATTAAGGGGATCCATGGGGGCGTCGCGCCCAGGACTTGATGAACTACACAAGGCTGACTGAGAGCGGTGAAGGGGCTGGGCGGGGGTGGAGGTTGAGGGGGGGGGGTTCTCTCTTAGTGTCCACACTCTGTTTTTTTATGGGGACGGCGGTTAACCCCCATGCAGAGTAGAGATGAAGACCACATTATCTTGGTCCTGAAGCTGGTACTCCAGCTCACCCTAAAGAGGCAGGCGAAAGCAGACACGCGCGCACACACACGTATACATGCACACATATACGTAGAAGCATACACATGCACAAACACAAACACACACACACACACACACACACACACAGAAATATTTAACAACTTAACAGTAAAATATATAGGTAATATTGCTATTGAGCTGCCCAGATAGTAGACAGTTGTATGCATCATGCCAGACTAAACCATGGCTGCTTGGACACACTGACATCTTCTTATGGCTGATGCAGATAATCTCATAACTTCATATTAACAGATGATTTGTGCTTTTAACCACCATTGACAGTTGTTGCGACATTGACTTTCTCTGCATTGATTGTGTTGTTTAAAATTAAACTGCTGTGTCCATACATGTCCTCTAATGAGACACGATAGGGATGACCAGTGGACATACGGCACATGGGATGAACACTGATATCAACACTACAGCGATTGCAGCATTCAAGAATGATGTGAAAACAAACACAAAGAGATAATATGTGCACATGCACTCACACAAACACACATACAAATAAATAGATAAATAAATAAATAAATAAGTATATCCACAAACACACACCCACTCACCATCAGCTCCCAATCTGCATCGTTGATGAGCACCAATATTCCTGGCCTCCTGTATTCAGAGAGAGAATGAGCCTTTAGCAGATGCTGACAACATCAGCACCCCCAGATTGCTATGAAAATTCCAGGCAGGGATCATGAACATCCAGGGTAATAGGAACCTATTTTACCGCAATGTGCAATATACAAAGATGATATCCATCAGAGCCGCGCGAAAGTCACATGATTATTACATCTACACACCCCTCACCCCCACTCCCGGACATGTTTAAAAACACACACACACACACACACACACACACACACACACACACACACACACACACACACACACACACAGAGATGCACACAAAAAAAACACATAGCACACACATACAGAAACATATGTGAAATGTGTGCTAAAGACATTTTGGCCAACTTTTTTGATCAACAATGTATTTAGATACATTTTTTTAAAAGACAAAGGATAAATAAATAAAATTAAAATACATAAACCAAATTGATTTGTCAAGATGCTTAGGATGCTCTGGACACAGGACACACTAGCACCTTCACATCACGTCAGACCTGGGATTGTGTGTGTGAGTGTGTGAGAGAGAGAGAGATTTCACACACATACACACACTTGAGCGCTGTACTCTGTTGTTTTTGCTTTGGTCGAGGAGACGCCATGACAGTGGTAGCCGTGCCGTGACGTCAGGGGATGCATTAAACGTATGTGAGCATGGGGGGGGGGGGTATTATTCACTCCTGAGGGCTCCTGTGCAAAACGCACTGAAAGAACGATGGGATGTCTTACAGGATCGGGGGTTCACCCTGATCATGAACCTGTGATTATTTGAAATATCGTGCACGTGTGGAGCATGGTGTGTGAAAATATGTCTCTGCAGGAGTGTACCCCCTGATCGTCGTGTGTGTGCGTGTACGCGTGTAGCAAGGACAGGACATCCCCTTCACCATTACCTACAACAATAACCGCACATACAAATAATACACACACACACACACACACACACACACACACACACACACACACACACGAATGCAAAATGCTATGGTGCTAAGGGGAAAATGCAACATAAAAAAGGAACCCAGGTAATGCTACCATCCTCATCCAGATGACCTATAAAAATCCCCCTTCTCTTCATGCACACCCCTCTGCAAATGAGCCTCTATAAATTCCCCATTAAATTAGTCAGGTGCTAGACTGAAGGGGGGTTGACTGTGAGAACACACACACACACACACACACACACACACACACACACACACACACACACACACACACACACACACACACGAAAATGAACTACCCCCACGCACAGAAAACTAGCACTGTGCCGGACACACTTGGCATCCACACTGTTTTCACATGACCCGCTGTTTTCAGTAGCAACAACAAATTACAACAACAACAACAAAAACAAAACAAACAAAAAAACATGGATATCAAATGTGTGTGTGTGTGTGTGCGTGCGTGCAAAATAGACATAGAGTATGTGTGCATACAACACAATTATATAAATATATTATCACTGATTATCACATAAATAAATGTATAAATACTTACCATGTTATTTTTGTATATCTGCATTAACTTCCAAATAATTAGTTTTAATATTCAATAGTAAATATCAAATAAAGTTTACGTTAACATTTGTGCGTGACTGTATCTATGAATAAAGTAGTACATCCAGAGTGTTTGTGTGTGTTCTGTATAAATGTATTTATAGCAGTCTGATGTTTTATGTGTGTATGCATGTGTATGACTTATTGTACATGTGTGTTATTCTGCTTAGGCTTGTGTATTTGACTGTGTCTATGCCTGTGTGTGCAAGGTTATGTGCATGTGTGTGTGTGCATGCATGTGTATCTCCATGTGTATTTGTGTGTGTGTACATGTGTATCTGTGTCTATACGCATGTGCATGTGTGTGTGTGTGTGTGTATCCACGGATATGTTTAGACACATGAACTTGCATGTGTCTAAGTGTGTATATGTGTGTGTTTATGCACCTTATGAACCTGTGTGTGTATGTGAGTGTGTTTGTGTATGTCTTCATGCATGTGAGCATTCTCTGCATGCGTAAATGCATGTGTTTTTAGATGTGCATGTGGTGTGCGTGCATGTGTGTGTGTGTGTGTGTGTGTGTGCGTGTGTGTGTACTCACACGGTGTCCCCCTGCACAAAGAGCTCGGGCCGTTCCTTCAGCATGTTCCTCTGGATCCACACCAGCAGCTGCTTCATGTCCCCTGCAAACGCCAGCCAGAGGTCAAAGATGAAGGGTCACGGGTCACTGATTCAACCCCCCGGTCGATCTGACGCGACAGAGACTCAACTGGGGGAAAATGAGTGTGTGTGTGTGTGTGTGTAAATGCATGAATATCAAACAGTGAATGTGTATGTTTGTGTCTGTGTGAGAGAGAGTGTGTGTGTGTGTGTGTGTGTGTGTGTGAAAGCATGAATATCAAACAGTGCGTCTGTGTGTATGTGTATAGAGGGGGTGATGGGGTAGCGAAGCGGTTCAAGTGCTAAACAAAAACACAAACGCTCTGGAGCCCCTCGGGTTGAGGAGACTGCCCTCGCGTTTTGATGCATCCCGCTCTATCACAAACACCAACAGCCCATTGTCCATGTCCACCGTTGCAGCTCCGAACACTGACAAACGTGTGAAATTTAAAATGCCAACGATTTGTATTAAATAAGCAAGAAAACACTTTAAAAAATGATCCAACCTTAAATTACAAGTGAAGTGAGGGTGAGGTGCAATGTATAAAATATAGAAAAACACCCCTGGATGATTGCACTACTTATGGGCAATGAAAACTGTGACACAAGCTTGTCAAAATTAGCACAACTGCATCAGCCAGTGATCCAAGCAAACAATTCCACTCTACATGCTCATATAGGTCCGTCACCTGTGTAGTTGATTTAAATTCACTAATTAGTACTTAAATGACCAAAACAATATTACTACAAATATGAAAACAAACATTTATAAAATAAATGTAATTATTTAATCTCATCATGACACAAGTAATGCATTGATAAAACTCTAATGTATTTGAGATACCATTCAGCATGTGTGTGTGTGTGTGTGCGTGCTTGTGCGTGTGTGTGTATGAGAGAGAATATTTATATGTATGCTTCTATGTGTCCATGTCTTGATCAACATCCACATCAGCAGCTGCCTGCATCTCTGGATTCAGCCAGTTCCCCTACAGAGGAGAGGGAAACACAGAGAAAGAGGGATATCGAGAAAGAGAGAGAGATGGAAAGAAGAAAAGAAATATGGGGCACACACTATCCTGACTTTCGTCTTTATACCAGCTAGAATGATCTTAATTTGTCTTCTGTCAAAAGCAGTGCAATACAGATCACGAGTGTGTGGGTCTGTGTGTGCGAGAACGCGCACGCATGTGTGTTGGCTAAGCGGAACACTCCTCAGTGTGTTTCAAGCTCGACCATTCGAAATGCAATGACACTGATCAGGAGAGGGACATCACACACTGATCAGCCGCTGGTCAGACAGGACCCACACACCCCCTGCGGGCTGTCTGTCTCCCGCGCGCACACACACATACACTCGCACACACACACAAACACACAATATAGCAAAAATACAAATATATACGCGAAAGCATACAAATATGCTCACAATTATTCAAACAGAATTTCATACACACAGTGCACCAAAAAAGAAATGGATATGTGTGTTTGTCTGTATATACATTAACAAATAATGTTCACACCGACAGAGATTTACACAGAAGCGCGTTTACCGACACCTGATCCAACACAGCTATATAACTAAATACTCAACTCCTATCATTCCAACATCATTCCATGTTGTAAAAGCAACAGAATAATGTCACTGGTAGCAGTAATGGAAGCGACAGCCATTTTCCCCTCCATCTTTACTGTACATCAGCTGAAGGTGACGGCACTGCGTTTGGGTGCGCATGTGCAAGTTCATGTGTGCATGAGAGTGTGTCTGAGTGTGTGTGAGCGTGGGCGTACGCGCACACACACGTATGGGAATACATTCGCCCCTCAGCGAAGGCAGCATCAGGACTCTGAACCGGCTGGGCAGCGTTCAACGACTTTCAGAATTCTGTAGCCATCTCAACCAACAGCAAATTCAGCTCAGCATTCAGCAGCACTGTGGAAAGCCAGCTACCGAACTGCCCTCAATCTTTTCTTTTATCTCAATTTCTCCATTAAACAGAGAGTGAAAGGAAAATGATCATCCAAATGCCCAGAGGATGAAGAGAAGTTCGGGGTGGGTGGGGGGTCTACATTGGGTAGGGAGTGGAGGTCTGTGCTAATGTGTTTCAGAAGACCTGATGCGTCAGGCAATTCTGTAGCGAAGCAAAGCACTTCACTGTGCTAACGCTAATGGGAAGGGCTAAGTTACAGGGGAACTGAACACAAAAACAAGAGAAGAGAATAGAGGGAGGGGGAAGGAGAGAGAGAAACTGAGGGAAGGAGACAATAAGAGAAAAATGGAGAGGGGGAGGGAGAGAGAGAGAGAGACAGACAGACAGACAGACCGAAAGACTGAAAGAAAGAGTGATAAAGGAAGCGACACTGAGAAAAGAAAGAGCGAGAAAAATGGTCAGAGATAAACCAAGAACGAGAGACAGAGAGAGAACGAAGGGGTGAGAAAGAAATAAAACAGAGATTGAGAGGGAGAGTGAGAGGAAGATGGTGAGGAGGAATTCCCCAGTACCGAAGCCCACATGGCTCAATCAAGGAAGCCGCGCCCCTCATGAAGCTGCATGGATTTTGAGAAGTCAGCACACCAGTGTGTGTGTGTGTGTCTTGCACAAGGTGGTGAAGGGGTCCGTGCTGGTTGTCTGTCTGTGTGTGTGTGTGTGTGTGTGTGTGTGTGTGTGTTTGTGTGTGTGTGTGTGTGTGTGTGTGGTGGCTGGTTGGGTGGGTGGATGGGGGGGGGGGTATGGAGAGGCTGTTTCAGGTTAATTGGATCGCTGTCAGGGTCTTCAGTTGTGTAACGATCGTTGTACCTTGCAGAAGCCCGCAGCTCCTTTGCCCGCCTACCGCACCTATAAAGAAGAGTGATGCTTGCCTGGGCGCAGTGCTAAGGCAATGACTATTGACTTTCACCACTGCAGGTCTAAAAACAGAAGCAATCACTCCTATGCTCATCTGTCCTCAACTGGCGACTGTAAAAAGCAGCATACACATACACACACACACACACACACAACACAAAGAAGTCATCGTCACTTATTTCTGCGTGAACGCGAAAATGTGAATAGGAGTGTGTATGTTTGTGTGTGTGTGTTTGGGGGTGTCGGAGTGAGGAGAGACATCAGGCTCCTCATGTTTGCATTGTGCCTGTTCCATCACAGTGTGCACAGATGAGAGGAAGTGCTACATAATGCGGGCGGGGTAAGAAAACACACACACACACACACACACACACACACACACACACAGAGAGAGAGAGAGTGCGCAGACGACAGAAGGCGGAGCAGGGATGGAAGCAAGGAAAATGATGTGCTTGCGTCATGGCAACCAGGTGCATGCTGGGACAGTGGTCTATCTGT
This sequence comes from Clupea harengus, assembly GCF_900700415.2. Classification (NCBI taxonomy): domain Eukaryota; kingdom Metazoa; phylum Chordata; class Actinopteri; order Clupeiformes; family Clupeidae; genus Clupea; species Clupea harengus. The sequence continues at coordinate 17,081,221 of NC_045163.1, read as the reverse complement.
ATCGGGGGGTGGGTGATAGCGTCACGGGTACGAACCATTGCCCGCCTATGCTTTCCCTGTCCCCCTCTTCCGTTATTTCTCTCGCTCTTTTGCTCGCTTTGTCTTTTTTTCCTTCTGTCTGTTTCGTCCCTCCTTTTCTCTGGTGTTATGACTATCATTATCATCCTTATCTGTGGGAGGGACGGAATGAAGTAATTCATCTTGCTGGGGTTATGAGGGTGAGTGTTACTATGACAGCAAACGAGGAGGGGTGGGGGGGAATTGGTGGCGGGGGGGGGGGGGGGGGTGTTAGCCCAAGTCATCAATCATCCACATGCAATGCTGGAAAAGACACCGAAAATTTGGGAAGGGTGGGAAAGGAGGGGTGCGAATTCTGCCTGAACCCCATGTCAGATCTTACACTGAGAGGGGCTTGGGTAGGCCAGCCGTGACCTCACAGCCTACACACACACACACACACACACACACACCAGCGGTTCTGCCAACGGGGTTCCAAGGACCTCCACCAAGGTCAGCCCTTCTTTCCTGCTCCATGCCCCGCGACCACATTCCCTCCTGTGGTCAACTTTTGTCCTCGGGTTGTCGTGGAGACACCAGTGCCACGGAGACGACCCTTTTTGTTGTTTGCGATGGTTTTGTTGGGGTCAGGACAAACGCCGGCGATAACAAAAGGCCTTTTGCCGTTCCCACCTCGAGATGCTAGTAAGCCAACTGCCTCCACGAGGCTCCTCCTGTGTGACTTGAAATATCACACGTTAGCAGGAAATTAGCACGGCCTTACGCATACTTAGAAAGGGGCAGAGAGGAGCTTGTGCGCACAAACACACACACACACACACACACACACACACAAGTGCACACACACCCCAAGAATCAACAGCGTTTCTCAAATGCTCACTCGCAAACCCAGTTTAGCTCCACGTGCACACCGACATATCAACACTGCTTCTCCAAAGCTTAATGGAAAACACACTTAAGTTCTAAATGCACACTAACAATGTCATCCAATGTTCAGAACGTCAAACCGGGAACACCCTTTTCCTTGAAGACCTAGCCAACATGCAGTGTTCAGGATTTTCTGGATTCAGGATTTGTGGCTGTTTACATTTTTTTTTTTTTATAAATACTGAAAAATACACATACATTTAGATACATATGAGAGGTTTTTCTTGGGGAAAGTAAACACTCTAGAGTGTGTGAGTCAACTCTACTCTACTAAGAACTCAGTCATCCCACTCTGGAGATTTTACTGCACAGACTGAATCATGGGATATTGTGCGTTCAGACTGACTCATGGGATGTGGTGTTCAGACTGATTCCCTTTCCGCAGGTCTGCAGTATGAGCTGAGGCCCCCTCAACTGGATCAAACGGGAGTCTGACTCTCGACAGAACTTGGTGACTGAGGCTGGAGATTTAGGTTTTTTTTTCCTTGTTATTTTTTCCCCTCCATTTTCTTTCCTTCTTCTTCACTCTCAGCACAAACTTTCATCCCCAACGTCCCACCAGGATGCCGGAGGAATGCAAGTGAGAGAGAGAGAGAGGGGGAGAAAAAGAAAGAGAAAGAGAGAGAGAGAGAGAGAGAGTGGGAGAGTGAGAGCTGGGGCATTTGTCCTTCCAACCGTCCAAAATGATTGCACACAAAAAGGACTTAGTGCTTTGTCACAATTGTTCCTGCCAGCCCCTCCCCAACTAACCCCCCCATAGCTCCCTTTCCCTTTCCCCTGAACCCCCCACTCGCCCCCCCATACCTTTCCACTGACCTCGGCGTCATGGCGAAAAGACCCATCAACAGTATCAGTGGCTGAATTTACAAGTGAAAGCCCGACAATAACAGAGCAGTTAGGGGAAGAAAAGGCCCGGGCCTGGGGGCCTCACAGATGTTGGTGGTAGAGAGGGGGTGGTGGGGGGGAAGGAAAATGAGGGGAGGGGGGGGCATTCTGGTCCATTGTTGTGGAGGGGGAAGTAAAGGAAAGGAGTGAAAGGAGGGAGAGAAAGAGGAAAAGGGAAAGTGAGAGAGGGAGGGAGGGAGAGAGGGAGGAGTAGATGGCAGCTTCTTAAGACCCGATTTGCGGCACTGGGTTTGTGGTGGTGGAGTTGGCGGCGTTCGGACTGTGGCCGCCATGGTGGAGACCACGAGGAGAGGAGAGAGGAAAGGAGAGGAGAGGAGAGGAGAAAAGAAGAGCTGGCCAGGGCCTAGCTGAGACAGAGCAGGTGTCCAGGGGAACGTGTGAACCTCACTCGACCGGGGTCACCAGCAGAATGACAGAGCGACTGAGAGAGGGGAGGGGAGGGGAGGGGAGGAGAGGACAGAGCGAGAGGGGAGTGGCAGAGGGAGAAGAAGAAGAAGAAGAAGGGAAAGAGAAAGTGATGGATGCAATAGAGAAAGAGAAAGATACAGGGCAAAAGAGAGAGAGAGAAAAAGAGAAAGAGAGAGAGAGAGAGAGAGAGAGAGAGAGAGAGAGAGGCCACATGATGTGATATGATTTGTGTATCTTTTTGTCTGTGGCCAGCATGCTGGCTGAGAGGCCTCTCTCCTCTTGGCTCTGGAGGAGGAGAGGCCAGCAGGGCACAACCCCACCCCCCCATGTCAGTTTTTTGGCTTTAAGTAAGCATCAAGATATATGGAGTCAATTAAGTCATCAACACCAGGGTGGGTCGAGTAGTTTTCCGCACAGGAAATGAAAGTAAAAAATGAAAAAAAAAAAGAATGAGAAAAAAGAATAAAATAAAAAAATCAGAATATTCACTGTGTTAACCCCAGTGTTATTTAATTTAACGCTACCTTTTTTTTGGGGGGGGGGGGGGGGGGGGGGGGGGGCGGGCATACTTGACATTTTCAATTTCCCTTTTGTCTTCCGTGATTTTTGAAAGGAGATTTAAATGCACCAGATTCCAAGAGTGCCATTTAAATGAGTCACGAACTAGGCAAGTCCTGAAGATTCTGCGTGTGTCAATACTTACAGGGCTCCGATTGGCTGGGCAAAGTCACATGATGATCCTTGACCCCATCAAACAGTAGCTCTGCTCCGCCCCTGCAGAGAAAACAGGGAGATGATGATGTCATAAAGGGGGTTCCATGGCAACCTTCAAAAAGGCCAGAAACCACTACATGATCTTTCTGGAAATAACATAGTGCCTTAAAAACAGCTGTGTCACCAAACACACACAGACTTACACTGTACTCTCTAAACTCCATATTAGCAGGAAGGAACATTGACCAAAACTTGGCTCAAAACTGAAGGAGAGTGTCAGCCTAAGGTCTGTCTGGCATAAGTGTCAGCCTAAGGCCTGTCTGGTTTCTTTCAGACATTCCCCAATTAGCCTGCATAGTGGTAATGTTTTAGCCTGCATAGTGCTAATGTTTTAGCCTGCATAAAGTTAATTATTGGTCCAACTGGTCTCTATGAGGATCACAGCAAGAAGACCAGCCAAATCACACTACGTGCCCCATAAAACACAAACAAAATCTGATGTATCCTGAGTAATCTTATTGTTACCTGTAACCCTAAATCCAACTCATATATGCCAATATCTGATACGTTTCTAGTACCTGTCCTTTTTATACAAGTACCTCTGTCCCAATACACAGAAAATATGCAGTATGTTTCACGGGCAATATGTTTTGGAATATGTCATTAATGATGAGAAGAGCAAAGAATTATAACTACAAAATGTGTAAAGTTCATGTCAGTGTAATAACGCCACATACACTGAAGTACAGTTAGACTCTGCACGGTACACAGGCAACAGATGTGGGTCATGCTGCTGTCCTAATATGGCCACCATCCTTGCTGACCCTGACGTGACCTGTACATTACCTAATGGATGACTGAACTCACTGATGCTGGTCAGGCTGAGCTAATTAACTCAAGCCTGTCTGACCTCATGACCCTTCATTAAAGATCAGACAACTAGTGTTTATGGATCTGTTTCCCTAAGCATGGTGGGTAGATTATTACAAAGAGAGTGGGAGAGAAAAGAAGTGTTGTGACAAATGGACAGTAAGTGACAGGAGGAGATATATTTTAGGTGTAGGCAGTGACAGACAGACCAAGATTGAGAGGAGAGTAAAACAGAGACATATGTGGAAACAAGGAGGAAACAACATGGTGTCAAATCTAGGTCGATATGAAATCCCTGTTAGACCAACACTGTTTAATGCACTGCCCATGGATGCCGAGGAATTACAGCATTCCATCTAAAGTGAGCGCCTACTAGAGCCGCAACAGTTTCCCTCTTTCTCTGTATGTTGCCGAGGCAGCCCAGCCGTGCAAGCTGGAGGCATGTGATGCTGTGAGGTCCGCCGGTGCTGATGCTGGTGCCTGGTCCAGATGAACACCACTTCAGCTTCAGCTGGGCCTCTGACATCATTGTTGGACGAGGAGAGATGGAGGAGATGGAGAGGAGGAGGAAAGGAGGAGGAGGAGGAGGAGGACAACACTGAGGCTGTGCTACTGGAAGAGGGGGTGTGGGGGGAACGTGGTGGTGATAACCTCACAAAAATGCCTGACATCAACAGTTCACACACACACGCCATTCAGTCCACTCACTATACACTACACTGAAAAAGATAGATAGATAGAGCAAGAGAGTGAGAGATGAGAGGGAAGGAAAGAAGGAGAGATCCAGGGAATAGAGGATAAAAGAGATGCAACTGAAAGCAGGAGAAAAGGGATGGAGATGAAAGAGAAAAGAAGGAGGAAAAAAGAACACAAGTTTGTGTGTCTCTGTGTGTCTCTGAGTGTGTGTGTGTGAGTGTGTGTGTGTGTGCCCTAAAAAAGATGAGTGTACATAGGGATAGCAAGGGAAGGCTCAAGATAAATAAATAGAGGGATACAGGAGCAGAGAGTGACATAGAGAAACAGAAAAAGTAAGAGAGATGGAGGGAGGGAGAAAGAGAGAGAGAGATGGACTGAGTGTGATGTTCTCTCTCAGCAGCAGCAGCAGGTGCAGGGCTCAATAAAGAGGGCTCACATCCCTTGGAGAATGCCCAGTTGTCCTCCCCTCTCTCTGCTCTCTCTCCCCCGTCTGGCCCTCTGCCTGCTCCCACCAGCACAGAGGCACACAGAGACAGACAGAGAGAGAGAGCTTAGCCTAGCCTAGCCTACATCACAGGGTCAGCTGGTTCAGCCCTGACACCACCATATATCTGCTCCCAGTGCTTTACGTTTGGACCACATTTAATGGAGGCTTGCTAGCTAACCCACAGCTCTCTGCACAGACACAACCACACGCCAGACAGACACTATTCCACCCTGAGCCCTGGAAAATCAGTGATTGCAGCTTCTTCTTTATCCTGAAAAAAATTCAACAGCAAGCACCTTTATGTGTATTCAGTGCTCCGATCAGTATTTCTTAGTGGACAATAAGCTCCATAAATAATTTGGATCATTTTTTTCTGGCATTTCCAATGTATTCCAATTCTGCGTTGTTAGCAGGAAATGCAAAATAGAAAATACACATTTTTTTCACAATAGGCTCCCCTACGGACCCATTAACTCAAACTGGGTGCAATTAATTATGCAAAGCAGCATTATCAATCAATACAATAACTAATGTGTAAGAAGAATACTGTAAATACAAACTAGTGAAAATTCTCATATTGGAGTAATGAACGATAGTGTTAAGTTACCCAAATTGTATAACCAGTTTTAGCGCACAGCCTACTCGGACACTTAAAATGTATTGACTTTTTACATCTGGAGTAACAGGCTACAACTGATCTTATGTGCATTCGTAGCATAATCGAAACTTTCCTCACCCACATAAACTTCATCAATATTGACTGGGCGTTTTATATTTCACTGCTCTGTAATCGCGACAAGAATGAGTAAACTGGAGAAATCTTTAGGACTCCTGGCAATCTGATAGAAGCAGATAGCTGTCGGTTCTGTCAACCTATCTCAACTCTAATTCGAGATGCCTGCTGCAGCTGCACGCAAGAAATATCCCCATTTTGCACACTTCACAACCGAATCTACCACAGCAGTAGTTAAATGTCACGAAGTATTATAGTTTGCCGCATTTTGCTCGTACATTAGGCTGTATGAAGATTAATTAATATGTACCCTGCGCGAGTTAAGGTTAAAAGCGTGGTAATGTGGGCGTTGTCAAGAGACTGAATCGTTTTTATTGATCTTACTGAAATATCTTGTAAATATTTAATACCCCGTCCACATTATTTCGTTTTAAATTGTTATACAACAAAACTCGTACTAACCCAAACTCCAGATGTAGCGCTATGGGCGCCGCCATATTGCTTCGTTAATCCGGAAGTGGTGCGTCATTACCGGAAGAAATGTTTTTCCTCTGTTTGAAAACATTCACGGGCAAGGCATCACAGTCTAGGCTGTACCGCTACTAGTAGAACATATATATTTTTAGTAATTTTTCATTTCTTCAGTTATATTTCATTTGTCATTATTGTCAGTCTACATACATCAGATTTGTAAACGTAAACCATGAATATGTTCTTCTCAGTCAATCTTTAGCCTATATGAACATGGTCACTTTGTTATCTGGTTGTCCCTGTGATCTCAAGCAGCATTCACCGACTGTAGCATATGACATTTTTTTAGTGTAAAGCTGTCACTCAACACACACACACACAAAGACACACACATACACACACACAAGTGGGCACGGCAGTGGCAGGCAGTGCCATCGTACCCCCCATCCAACCGTTCAACCCACAACCCCCTCCTCCTTTGCCCTCTGTCATATCGGTGACAGCCTTGTCCCGATTGGGGGGCAGTTTGAATTGCAAATCTGCTGCCTTCTGTTGGCGTCCGAATCTTCAGTGGTCTTTTCGCAGGCACCCATTCATGTGGTAATGGAGGAGAGTGTGAGTATAGGGGGCCAGAGGTGATGGGGGGGGCGAAGGGTGAGGGGAAGTCAGCCGATCACTGTCCAGGGTGAGGCATCAGCAGTGTGGATTTCAGGGTGAATTTAAGCCTGTATGTTTGTACCTTCCTTAATTCTGTGTTTGTATGTTGCTCTCTCTCCCTCCCTTTCTGTGTGTGCACCAGCTTGGGGCCTTTCTTTGGCAGACATGCTAGTAGTATTGTCTACCCATGTTTACACACTCCAGCACATTACAGCATAGTTTTGGGATGGGAACATTCTTCATCAAATGGAGTGCAATGGCTTGAAAGAGACTTGGAAAGAGGCACATAGGAATTACCTTTGATTTATATGTGAATCTCCCTTAAAGTGTGCACAAATGTGTGTGTGCGTGTATCTGTGTGTGTGTGTCTATGGATGTATCTGTGTGGGCGTGTGTGTGTGTGTATGCATGTATATGTGTGGGTGGGTGTGTACATGCAGAGACAAAGAGAGAGAAGGATTTAGACAACAAAGTGGTAAAGCACCAGGACATGTCATCCAGTCACTTCTCATTTGCTAATCTTCTCAGAATGTGACATGCAGTTCCTAAGCTGTCATTGCTTCTCTAGTATATTCCATATTCATCACACCCTATTTGTACTCTTGCTTGCTATAGCCAGTGATCACTTCCTTCCCTCCAAGGAGTAAAGCCTTATCTCCAAATGCTGGTCTTCCCAACCATTTTATTTGGTGGTGTTAAAAGTTCATGGCCCAAAATGATTTGTTTATTTCTAGTTAGTGGGCCAAAACCATTACTGACACAACCCCCCCCCCCCCCCCCCCCAACACACACACACACACACACCATCAGTCTCTCCTTTTTGAAACATTTCCATGAAATACTATTTCCAGATATCTTGCTCTGCATACACCCCTTATCTCATCAATACAACATTTTCTAAAAGAAATATCCAAGTTTTGGGTTCGCAGTGAAAGCAGCTTTGTGTGCTGCACTTTTTGCGCGCGGAATTTTTGGCGCTGGGAGAAGTATTTGTTTCCTGGAATCACACAGATGTCAGGGCCGCTCTGATATAGTAGCAAAGGCAGCGGCTGTCACACTGAAGTAACTGACAATGGAGGACACAATGGAGGCACAGAGAAAAGCCTCAATGAGGGTGAATGGGAGACGATGGCTCCACTCTGCTGAATGGATGCGTTTGCTTGTTTCAGCAAACACATATGATAGGAAATATAAATTAATATGTTACACACTGAGGTTTGAAAGAGAGGGGGATAGAGAGAAAGAGAAAGACAAAGAGCAAGCTCTGTCACTTCTTCTGCGTCTCTGTGTGATGATGGAAGACCTAAGAGATGTTTTTAATGTCTTTGACGGGGGCGCTAACTCGCAGTCTTTGTTTGTTCGGTGTTGTGCAAAGGATTGTTGTCCTTCTCTCCCTCTGCCGTTTCTATCAGCTCAGCCTGGCCTGGTCCACATTTATCTCTGTGCGGCTGTGGGAGAATAAGCTCTCGTTAAATGTTCCCCCGAGCCTCCGAAATGTCCCCAGTACAGTGACGTGTGACGGACAGTTCTGCCGCGCTTTTGTCCCCGCATAAGGGCCTGGGAGCCTGTTGGGGGGGGGGGGGTGTTATTGGGGGCTGGTGCGGCTCTCAGCGTGTCCCTATGTCTCTGTAGCCAGGCTACAGGGCTACGTCAGTGTACCAGGGGTGCCAGGAAGATCTCTCTCTGCCTCGCACCCAGCTGTGCCACGCATCGATGTGAAAGAGGGGTCTCTCTCTCTCTCTCTCTCTTTCTATCTCTCTTTCATTCTCGCTTTCTCTCTTTCTCCCTCTCTCTTGCTTTCTCTTTCTCCTTCTCCTTCTGTATCTTCCTCTGTGTCTCCCTCTCTCTTGTCCCTCTCCTTGTACGGCTGTCACACACACACACACACACACACACACACCAGAGAACATGATGGCCCCGCTGTACCCCGATCACCCCCATCTTGTCTTAGCCTGGCCTGGCCGCACAGTCAGAGTCACGTTACACTGACGCACTTGCAGCTCTCTCCCAGCACGCATGCCCACTGCCGCAGTGCATGTGCTCACACACGCACACGCACACACACACGTTTGCACACAAAGATGGAAAAACACACTCACACACACACACACACATACACATGCATTCATACAGACCCATGCAAGAACACACAAATACAGGCAGAGAAACACTCACATGCATATACACACAAGTATATATACACACAAACTGACACGCTCGCACGCTTGCACACAAAGATGGGAAAACACACTCACGCACACACATACACATGCATTCATACACACACAAGAACACGGTAGAGAAGGTAGAGGTAGAGAAAAACTCACATGCATATACATACAAGCATCCACACACATGCAGTCAGAGGAGTGCATTTGAATAAACATGCATACAGAAATTCATGGAAAGATGAATCTTTCGCACACATCCACATGCAATCAAATTTAAAGCAAAGCAAGATTTAACAGCAGAGAAAATGAATTGATACCCAGATATCATTAATGCACTCTGAAGAACTCTGCCTCAGTATTCTGTATGTGGAATTCGTTTTTTTCTTTTTGACAATCAAATTTTTTACTTCCATGATGTGTTTTTCTAACATGTATTTATTCCTGTTTAATAAGTTGCCTTATACTGTCCAGGGTGAGGCATCAGCAGTGTGGATTTCAGGGTGAATTTAAGCCTGTATGTCTGTACCTTCCTTAATTCTGTGTTTGTGTGGGTCAAGTAATGCTTCATACTCTGAATACCAATCACAACAGAGTGCCTGCTTTTAGGTCAACTGGTGAAACAGCAGCACCATCTTGTGGCAGAAAGTGAGACCTACTGCTGAGAAGCGTGAGTGAAAATAGGCTCTCAAAATTTCAACGGATATAGGATCCACTTCTTACCTTGCTGAAAGTTGAAGAGCATTACTGACTGGTAATAGATATTTCCGCGGCCCCTTTAGGATTTAGATTTAATATGTCAGAGGGGTAATGAGGGTGTGTTCGAGGTTACAAGATGTAACTCACCCCGGAGAAGCATTGACCCAGAAACATATCTAGCACTGGCCCAGTAGAATCATGGCAGATATGGACCACAATGGCTTCAGAGTTGGTTGATATGAGGGAATACCAATTGGGTCCACTGAAATTACAATGACTGTGAATACCCCCCCCCCCCCCCCCCACACACACACACACCTCAAGACCTCAAATGTTGTGGGCGGGGCTAAGTTCGGTCTGGTATCCAGGCTAATTATTTTATGGAAAAGGATACATGCCAACATGCGGGCTGTCAGTGTGTGGCAAGACGGACGGGGCTCGCCGGTAAAGACCATCCTTCGGTGGGAGAGAAGGTAACCCTCATCTCTCAGAGGGGTCTTAGTTGTGTTTTTTTTTTTTTTTTTCGTAACACACACACACACACACACACACACACACACACACACACTTAAGTTGCCGCCCAACTTTCTTATGTAATTTTATCTTATGTTTAACAAGCTGGGAGAGTAGCTGGTATGTAACAGCAGTAACCAGTGAACTGCAGCAAATGAGAACTAAAAATAGGTGGGCTTGCAATTTCTTCCATTTTTGCAGGGTATTCCAGCCCGGTACACAGAACTACAACAGGCATTTCCTGGATGGCTAGTGGGAAAGACACAGGTGTTTATCTATCATTGACATGACCATATGCTATCAAAATGAATTTGAGGATGGTACCAAACTAGTTGCCTATACCTCAAAAAGTGTCAAATTGTTGCATAGTGTTACTTTAATGAAGGTGGCGAGAATGTGATACATTCTTGTGGGGGAGGAATTCATATGGGTTGAAAGTATATGAAAAACACCTAAATCTAACACATGTGACACAAAGTCTTACCATAAAAGTTTGTTTGACTGGCTGTTTTATGAATGTTTATGTCCCCTTCCTTGAATGAAAATGGATGGAACTGAGACAGACCTCGACAAGATCGGACAATTTTGAGGTTCAGAAAGCAGAAAAATTGAACTTAAATTCATCCATTAAATGTACCATCCATTAATCAGCAACAATGAAATAGTCACACCACTTGTGACCTTATTCATCCATTTCCCCCCTCTCTGCTCTCTCTTGGGAGTGTGTGTGTGTAGTGTAAGTAATTTGTAAGTTATCTAGTAATGTTATTTAATGTCTTGTACGGACTTGTAAATATCTAATTGATTTGGTAATACTTTGGTGGTTCATTAACACATCTTATTATAAAGTGTTACCAAATGTTGTTCTTCTTCCTTTTATTTCACTGCAAATCATGTTTAACTTTAAAATAAGCATTTCATATTAACTTAAGTTAATACTATGATGAGGGGAATAAAGACCTTAGGCTGACCCCCTGGAGTATGAGAACACATTTGTATCATCACAAATGAATCAATGAATGAGACAATAACAACACAACAGGTATTGCTTTCACAAGCTTACTGTGGTTTATTTCCTGGAAAAAAGGTTGAAAAAAATATGACATACCAGAATATTTACAGCACATAAGAAAAAGGTGATCACTTATTTCACGTTCCTTTGAAGGTTCATTCAGGACTGTCTATTTACAAAATGACATAAGCACACACAGTCATCTGTACAATATGTGAGAAACACACGTCACAGTCTCCAGATTTCAAAACACTCAAGTAGACCCCATCCTCATTGCATTTTATTTTAAAATGTTTTGCTTCTTCATTTACGCTCCCTTGTGGCCACAAGGGGAAGTACGTGCAGTACTCCTTGGTCGTCCCAGCGAAGAACTCCAAGCCGGTGTTCATCTGCAAAGTTCACCACTAATAACCTCCCCCCCTGAAACAACAGCAAAACAGCTGACTACACTCTACATTGTAAGATGGACGTGCAAGTAAATAGCAAGTGGATTTACAGACGCCTTCCTCCCTGAACTGTGTTATGCAGAAATGTTTCTTGGAGTCTTATGTGTGTACATGCATGTGGACTATGTACCTTCCACATCCAATCTGCAAGCCCACCCTCTTCTCTCTTACTCACACACACACACACACACACACACACACACACACACACACACACCTCCACTCTTACACTAATGCAATGTCAGGCACCTGAATAGCATGAGCTAAGTGCAATTGGTGAAACCACATCGCAAAGTCGACACACAGGTGAAGGGATGGTGAATTTAGTTCAGGAGTGGGGAATTGTCTATGCTCCCCTGGTTTAAGGGTTTAAGACACGCATTAACAAAGCATCAAGTTAGCCCTCTTTATCTTGCCATACAAATCTGGTGTTGTTGTTGTTGTTATTGTTGATCGAATGCCACAATTATGCACATTAAACCTTCAAGCCAAGCATAGATGTGTCATATTTACATACATATGCACACACACACACACACACACTCACACTCACAGCCACACACAAACACTTCCCTGAGGACTCTGATCACTGTCTCCCACAGAAGTCTGTTCTTCACATTTTCACCAGCCTCTGACAATAGCCAATAGCAGTCTGAGAACTACTCTTAGTGTGCAGTGACTACTAAAGTCTGGTTTTGAATCACGCTCAAACGTGTGTCCGGGTCAGAGATCACACTCAATGCCCTTCGTGACAGAAAACATGACGTGTCAGAGGTCACAAGTCAGTAACAAGAGCAAGACCTGCATTTCTGTACAATCATTTACACAATGTTAGGGTAGAAGTTTGCAAGTGTGTGTGTGTGTGTGTGTGTGTGTGTGTGTGTGTGTGTGTGTGTGTGTGTGTGTGTGTGTGTGTGTGTGTATATGTGTGTCTGTCTGATGTATTGTTATTTGGCATATGCTGACACCTGGTAGAAATTAAGCCCGTGGTGCAGAGGGAATCCACTTTTATCATAGTACAGAAGAGATAAATGTCAAAATAGAATCAAATAAAATCAAATATGAAAATCAAAGACAATTGTAAAGCATACAGAAGAATCCATCAGAAAGTTGATCATCAAATCACTTAAAAAATCCAAATAATGAGACAAACACACACACACACACACACACAAGCAGGGTTTCCTTTCAAATATATCTGCTTGCATGATTTGGCCACGTACATTCAGACGTGTGTGTGTGACTTTGTCAGAGACGAGTGTCGCCTCCTCATCGTTTTCCCCACCGTGTCTGAGCAGGTGGTGGAGCATCAGCAACGCAGTCATTCACCCTCAACATGACCCATGACCTTCTGGAAGGTTCCGTAGCCACTGTTGTCAGGGTTTTAGTCTTCGACAAAACAAAAGGAAAAACTGGACAAAGCAGGGAATCATAGGTGTAGTCCAAGGTGAGACACAGCAACACTCATCCATTCTATCATTCTCTCTCAGGAAACACACACTCGTGTTTCCCCCCACACGTCGTTCTTCTTGAGGCTTGTTACCTGATTTCCCACAATGCATTTCTGTGACTTGTTAGAAGGGGTCCAGTAAGACATGTGATGCAAACGGTCCTCTTTGTGCCTCAGCAAGCCTCTCCCCTTTTTCGATCTCTCTCTCTGTTCCTCTCGATCTCCTTTCCCTCTTTCCCACATGTTCAGTTCAGTATCTCTCTCTCAACACCCCCATATTGGTCCAGCCCAGATGCATGGGAGTGACAGTAAGGAGAAGGACTGATGGGATTGTACCACTGCAAGTTTCTGTGCTGAGTATGGGGGGAAAGGGGGCTAAGGTTAAGGTCAAGGTTAAGGTTAAGGTTAAGGGGGTGACTCAAGTGCTATAGCTCGCTGTGTCGGACAGGGGTCTCCAGCTTGTGGGAGAGGGCGGTGAGGACCTTGTCGAACTTCTCGTAGCGCTCGGCCTGGGAGCCCTCTGAGCCGCGGCTGCCCCACAGCAGACGCATCTGGAACTCTGTGCAGAAGATCTCAAGGAGCTCTGCACGCTCCTGCAGCTCTGGAGGGAGACAGAGAGAGAGAGAGAGAGAGAGAGAGAAAGAAAGAAAGAAGGAAGAAGGAAGAAAGAAAGAGACAACAAACGTATTACTTTTACAATATTTCTTCATGACCTTGGAGGACAGGACAGGTGGACAGGCATTTTTCAAACTCAGTCTGAACCATCCATAGCTGTTCTCTATTCTTCCCTCAACCTAGTGTTTCTGAGTAATATTTCAGCACAAAGGCAAAATAATTAGTGAACACATCTACCTCAGGCATGTACACAACCTAAAACAAACAAACCAAAACACACATACCTTTTAGTTTTGTCTCTGCATTGGTGCAGTAGATTCCCCCGTGATGGGCGATGGTACGGGCCGCCTCCAGGTGACTCATCACCACGTCGACGCCTGCCTCCACGCTCTCCCAGGGCTCTAGCCCCTCCCCCACGGCCACGCCCCTCTCCAGCAGAGACAACACGGGAACAACAGGTGGGAAGGAGGTGTTGGAGAGGACGCAGCTCTCTGTGACACACACACACACACACACTGATGTTAACAGGTAAAAAGTACTGATGACTGGGATGATTTGACAGCATATGAGAGGAGGCCCTCTAAAACTAGACTTTAGTTAGTTTGTCTCTTGCTTTTCTGTGTGACGTGCATGTTATCAGGTTCAAGCCACCTTTAGGTGTGATGCGATGAACCACAGGAGCATTGCTGAATCGTCTGGGCTTTCAGCACCCTATCTTCACTCTCTAAGTGCCACACTCTCAGTTCAACAAGATGTAGTTGAACTTCACTATTGAACACATTCACACACTGCGTGGATGGCTAACTATCACAGCTCCTAGTTTCCATTTACATACGTCATAAGTCTGTCCAAGTGTGAACAGGGCTTTACGTACTAAGTCTGTCTAAGTTGAATGGGGCTTTAACCCAGATGGACGGAAATGCGTTAGATCAGGCCCAAATTCCACTTCCACTGTATCCTTCCACTGTATCCTATCCCTGGCTCTCTAGTTCCCCCTAGAGGTGGCTCACCTTTGCCATCATTCATGGCCTTCAGGAAGGGCTTGAGCTTCTTCTCGTACAGGATGGCTCCTTCAGTGTGCCTTTGCCTTAGGGCCATCCATGTCTGTTCCAGCCGCGAGATCTAAGATGGGGGGGGGGGGGGGCAGAGAGAGGGGAGGGGAGAGAGAGAATAAGAGAAAGAGAGAATAAGAGAAAGAGAGAATAAGATAACTCTTTTATGTTTGATGTTTCAGTCTTGCTCTGATCTTTCATTGATTGTCTTTTTTAATAAGGAAGCTTAATCTCCCTTCTAACATTATGATGTAAGAAATGTAAGAAACTATCAGAAACATCATTCACAGAGGTGGTTCTTTGAAGTCGATATCGTATCTCTTGATTAAACCAACAACACATTTCACAATTCAACGCATATTCCGTGACACTGGAAGAAGTTTGCCCGTCGGACACACACACACACACACACACACACACACAAACACACACACACA
>NC_045163.1:17058442-17060942 GCF_900700415.2 Clupea harengus | reverse complement strand
CCCCTGATCAACGTACTACCTTTCCCCACAACCCTCCTATGCCTGCATATGCATGAGTCAGGAAAGCACGACTTGTCATTCTGTGCTCCTGCAGCAGGCAGAATATGGTTTTAGCCTTGTGCGGTCTGTTTGTACATACACTGCCATGGTTTTAAACGCATATTGCAACAAAATTACATCTAAAATAGGTACTAACAAGTTAGTACATCTGCCCCTCGGCCTCTTGAACCAAAGAGAGCCTAGAGAGGAAAGGGGGGAAACGATAGCTCTGCTAAGTGAAACAATGTACCCTGGAGGAGTGGATTGTAAGTGAGTCATAAGTGAATCAGGCAGTCAGTGAATCGTTGTGAACGGTGAAATGAACACAAGCCCACACACAGCACCTGTTGTTCTCCACCATTCTCTCAGACTCCGCCTCGGGGGGCGGGGCCTCTGGGGGCTCCATGGGCTCGTCATTGCTATGACAACACAAGAGCAGGACTATAATACACTCCTGTATTGGGGTTTAAGTCAGGTTTACAGACATCCACACACATATGTGCCAATATGCACACACTAACACACATGTATGCCTTTAAAACAGCTGCACACTCATGTATAAACACATGCCCACATAACGTACACTTTTCCCATTCCGGCCAACTTTGTCTGGATTCTCACCTGTGTGGAATAACCTTCTCTGCGGTCAGGCCGTCGTTCATGGTCACGCTCCGCCTCTTGATATACGCCCCTCTTTGATTGGATGGCGAGTGGGTTGCGCCCGGCCTGCCATTGGCCAGTGCGAAAGTGGCCTCCAGGTATCGCAGCGGGAGTGTGCGGTTGATGGGGCAGTAAATCTGGGCTCCACTCTGGGGGGAGACGGGCCGGTGGTTGCCCACGTAGAACCGCACTAGTGCGGGTACGGAGTCAAAGGTGTCCCCCTCCAGGCCCTCCAGCACGTACTGGACCTGCGTCTCGCTGCTCTTGACCAGCACCTTGGTGATGCGGAAGTGCTGCACCTCGTGGTTCCAGCGGCTGGTCATCACGTAGTCGCCCACATTGACCAGCGAGTCGCGCACCAGGAAGTCCCCGTTGCGCAGGACCACGGTCTCCGACACCTGAGGGGAGAGAGGAGGTGAGGAGGAGTGGAGAGAGGAGGTGAGGAGGAGTGGAGAGAGGAGGTGAAGAGGAGGTGAAGAGGAGGTGAGGAGGAGTGGAGAGAGGAGGTGAGGACGGGAGAAGTGAGCCTGATCAAACAGATGGAGAATAACATAGACAAGCCACTCAGAGCTCCTACAGACTCACTGGGACAGATACGACTTTGGTCAGTCTAAAGACAAGTTGTTGACATTGTGGACTCAAAGCATGTCAAAAACGAACCTTAACAAGACTATGACTTCAGGCTTTGCCTTTAAGACCCACCCCTACGCTCTAAATATTCCTGTACTTTTCCATCTTCCTTCCAGACCCACCTTAGGGTTACATTGAATTGGTGTAGACTTTTTTAAATGCATTAATGCTGTAATCATTCCCCCAAACATTTAGTCCACACCATGGTTGCTTCCAAATGTGTGAATATTCAAATTCAAAGTTGCTTTGTAAGCATGTCGGTTTAGATGCAGTGTTGCACAAAGAACAATAAGACACTATGAATGAATAGTGATGAATATAGTATCAGACTGTACTTCTGGCAACGCTATTCTAGAGCATCACTCCTACTCGACTCACTAGCTGTAAAACTCAAAACAGAAAACACACACACACACACACACAGTCTCTCAGGGTTTGCATTCCACACAGACATTTTAATATTAGGCAGAGAGAAATGAATATGTCAACACATGAATATGCAAATATATATATTTAAAAAAGAAAAACAAGAGGCCGATTGCATTGCAATCCCTAATTGGGGAGGAGAACCCCATTCCATAATATCAGGTCAAAACAAGGTTCTTTCCTCATAACTAATGTGTGTGTGTGTGTGTGTGTGTGTGTGTGTGTGTGTGTGTGTGTGTGTGTGTGTGTGTGTGTGTGTGTGTGTGTGTGTGTGTGTGTGTGTAGCTACTGTGCCACTTAATATCACACATATTGTGGCAAAAATAAAACTGTGCACTGTATACTCGCACAGAGCTCACCCGCACAGAAACCTTTAACATGTGACTCCATTCCAGACTGTATAGAAAGTGTGCAAACTATATTTAGACACTGCATAGCTTTTACACACACACACACCCATACACACACACCCATACAAACACACACAGCAAATTATTTTCGCAACTAGGGTAAAAAAACTGTAAAACTATTGACAACCCAACTCTAATAGGTAAGCAAACTCTTTGCCCAGTAGGGGGCACCCTTAGCTCAGGGGTCAGCAGGATCAGCGCGCTCGCTCACTGGCGTGTCTTCTGTGGGTGAGCGCATCACCATGGCGACATGGGCGCCAGTTTTACTAAAGGGGGGCGGCGGATTCCCCGTGTTTACTCCCGAGCCGGGCGTGAATACATTATGCAAATGCTCA
>NC_045163.1:17038442-17043442 GCF_900700415.2 Clupea harengus | reverse complement strand
GCCATCTTAGACAATGACCTTTCCCAATACCGGGGAGAAAACTGTGTGTGGGCGTGCATGCCGCTGTTTTGTGTGTGAGTGTGTGTGTGTGTGTGTTTACATGCTGACCTGTGTGTTCTGGGACGGGAGAAGAGCACACACACTCATCATCCTCTGACCTGGTCGATACATACGGGCATACTCAAAGTGCATGGGTGCTCCAGAAAGGTAGAGAGAGAGAGAGAGAGAGAGAGAGAGAGAGACAGAGAGAGAGAGAGAGAGAGAGAGAGAGAGAGATAGAGAGTCGTTGACTACCCACAACTCAGTCCCTCATCATGTGTGAGCACACGCACACACGCACACGCACACGCACACACACACACAAAAGTACAGACACACACTCTCTGCCCACACACATATTATACCCTGTGACCTCTCGATGGCCTGACGCCGTACAGAGACTACAAAGAGCTCTCTCTCCTGGATAAAACAAAGGACAGTACCAGAGCGGAAGAAAAAAAGAGAGAGGTAGGCAGAAACATAGACAGAGATAGAGAAAGAGAATGAGAGAGTGAGAGAGAGAGAGAGAGAGAGAAGAAGGACAAAGAGAAGAAAAAGGTAGACATCTACAGAGAGAGATAAGGTGAATACGACAGAGAAAAAGAGAGAGAAAGAAGGAGAGAAAGAGAAAGATAGAGAGAGATAGAGAATAAGGGAGAGATGGGTAAAACTGGTATAAGGTACCCCAGTCCTATGCCCGTGTGTTAATGGAATGGAAATCTGTGTGTATTGCAGTGGGTCAGGGCAGTGGGCATGAATACTGATCAGGGGTGTGGTGTGGAGCAGGCAGCCCAGCCCAGGTGCAGCACACTGGGGCATAGGTATAGGGGAGCACCCCCCCTCTTCTCCACTGGAGGACCAGAGATGAGAGGGATAGGTGAAGAAAGAGACAGGGAGGGAGAGAGAGAAACATGGGGAGAGTGTGAAAGTGTGTGTGTGTGTGTGTGTGTGTGTGTGTGTGTGTGTGTGTGTGTGTGTGTGTGTGTGTGTGTGTGTGTGTGTGTGTGTGTGTGTGTGTGTGTGTGTGTGTGTGTGTGTGTGTGTGTCAGAGAGATAGAGAGACAGACAGGGAGAGAGAGAAAATGATCCTCGTAATGCCGGCTGGCAGGTCACAGAGAGATTGCTATCTGGTTGCTCAAACACACACACACACACACACACACACACACACACACACACACACACACACACACACACACACACACACACACACACACACCTGCTCCTCTTCCGGACATGATAACAGGCGGTATGCCTTTGAGGTTTCTCCCTCGTTTCGTTTCAAGTCCCGCTCACTTCAGCGGTGTGCTCTGTCAGGAGAATATCGCCGCTCAGCTCTCCTCTCCTCCCCATCTGCACTCGTCCTTTTTTCGCTTTCTTCTCTCTCTCCCTCTCCTTCTTCCCCTCCTCATCTACCTTTTTCTCTTTTCCTTTCCTTCCCCTCTCTCTAATCTGTCTTTCTCTCTCTCCCTCCCTCTTATGCCACCTCTCTTGTCTTCCCATCTAGCTTTCTTCCCCTCCCTTTCTCACCTCACTCTCCCCATCCCTCTATTCCTCTCTCTCTCCCTCCCCCATCCCTCTCTCTGTCCTCCATCCCTCTCTCTCTCTCCCCCCATCCCTCTCTCTGTCCTCCACCCCTCTCTCTCCCCCCATCCCTCTCTCTGTCCTCCATCCCTCTCTCTCTCCCCCATCCCTCTGTCTGTCCTCCATCCCTCTCTCTCTCTCTCTCTCTCTCTCTCTCCTGTCCTTTCTGCCGAGTTGGCTGCTTGCTGCTGCTGCTGCTGCATCAGGCCCTGAGGCTGCCTCGCTATAGGCTGGAGATGATGTCATGGCTTCCGGAGCTCTCTGCAGCACGGAACACCATTGGCTGGCAGGGGAGACAGCAGGGGACAAGGAGGGGGGCCGGGGTACAGGACGCTGAGGTCTCTCGCTTTCATTCATGATGCTGGGGCCAGGCAGGGGAATTTGTGGAGACGATGGACAGTGTGTGTGTGTGTGTGTGTGTGTGTGTGTGTGTGTCTGTGTGTGTGTGTGTGTGTGTGTGTGTGTGTACGTGTCTGTCTGTGTGTGTGTGTGTTCATATGTGTATGTGGACAGTAAGGCAGAGGAAGCCTGCAAACCCTAATGGACAGCAGGCTAACCACACAGCCTGAAGTCCACCCGCACTAAAGCCAACACAGCACAGGCACAGCACTCCCCTCCACAGGCATGGGTTTGTGTGTGTGTGTGTGTGTGTTTGTGTGTGTGCGCCCGCGTACATTCAGGAGGGACAGAGAGGGAGGCATACAGAGAGCGGTGGAGGACTGTGACCAGACATAGGATGGCTGAAATATCATGCCGATCTGGTTAAAGATCTGATACATTTCCATGCATGTTTCACTCTTCTGCCCCACTGTTCACAGGCAATTTGTGAGTGAGTGTTTTTGTCACTGTGCAATGTTACTGAAATGATCTAGATCTAAACGAACTGATCTGAGGGCAGTACAGCCAGTATGCAACAGAAAGGTGCTGTCTAGAAATCATACCAATGAGATGCATAAATACACCTAACAATGGAAATCTGCACACATTTGCACTCTAAGTGACACACACACACACACACACACACACACACACACACTACCCCCTCTGTCTCTCCAAATCTGATGGGGGTTGGGTTTTAAGGAAGAGGGGTGTTGTCCTGGAGCAGGAGACAGTTGCCATGGCGATGTGCAGATGAGACTCAGTTTGGTTTGGGATGGGGAGGGGGGGTTGTTAGCGATGTGGGCTCGGGGGGGGTGGGGGGGTGGGTGTTGGTTGGCTTGTGTAAAGGGGGTCTCCACAGAGAGGGGAAACACCCTCTCACATCAGCCAGGATCATTCACAGCTCGCTGCCTGTGTGCGTCCTCGCGTGTGTGTGTGTGTGTGTGAGATCACAGCAAACCCTGAGTTCCCACTGGACACACTTGCCTCAGTTGCCCATCACGCACATAAAAACACACACACACACACATAAGTCACACACACACATGCACATACACACTCCTGGCTTGCCCATCACGGTTTCCTGGAGACACAAATACAACATGTGCTGTTGTGGTGTGTCACCCTCCCTCTTTCTCTCTCTCCCTCTCTCTCTCTCCTTCTCTCCCTCCATCTCTCTCTCTCTCTCTCCTTCCCTCCCGCCATCTCTCTCTCTCTCTCTCTCTTGTTCTCTGTACATCCATCTCTGTCCCACCCTCACACACTTTCATTGTCATCTCTCTTGATTTTCTATTTCTCCTTCTTTCTCCATCTCTTCTTTCTCTATCCCTTGTTAATTCATCTCCACCCAGTGGGTGATGTCATTGTTTTCTGTTGTTGCTGCTGCCTAGGGCTCTCAGCTCAGAGCTGGGTTGTGTGTGTGTGTGTGTGTGTGTGTGTGTGTGTGTGTGTGTGTGTGTGTGTTTGCGTGTATGTGTGTGCTTATATGGAGGTGTGTGTGTGTGTGTGTGTGTGCGTGTGTTTAGGTGTGTGTGTTTGTGTGCGTGCGTGCATGCATGCTTGTATTCCCATCTGGAGGAGAGAGCAGCAATCCTCAGCATAGTTCAGCATCTCTCCCACCACTTAAATAGACTCTAGGGATCCCCCTCTCTCACCCTCCACTCTTTTCTGTCTCCCCTCCTCTCCTCTCTTCCCCTCTCCTTTATCTCGTCATCTTTTGTTCCTGCTCTTCACCGCTCCTCTTCTCTCCATTCTTTATATACTCTCTTTTCTTCTCTTCTCTCTCTACTCCTCTTTTTGCCCTCCCCCCCTTTATTTTCCTCTCCTCTTCTCCCATCTCCTCTCATCATCTCTTTTCTCCTGTTTCTGCCTCTCTTCTCTCGTCTTTTGTTATCTTCTCCTCTCCTACATTCTCTCCATTCCTCCTCTCGTTTCCTTTGGCCTCCTCTCCTCATCGTTCCCATCAACATCACTCATCCTTTCTTCTTCTCCTCCCCTCTCTTCACCTCTTTTCATCGCTCACTTTCCTCTTCTTTTCTTTTCTCATCTACCCTTATCCAACTTCTCTCTTCTTTTCTCTCTATCTCTCTCTTCTACCTTCCTCTACTCTATTCACTTCTCCTCTCTTCACCTCTTGTCTTCTCCATCTGCCCTCCTCCTGGTTTCTCCTCTCCCTCTCCTCTCTCTCGCTCTCCCCCTCTTTCTCTCTATTCACCCTCTCTCTCTATTTCTCTCTCTCCTTCTCTCTCTCTCTTCCTCTAACTCCTCCTCTCATCTGCTTTCCATGTAAGCTACTTGCCAAAGGCAGTCTTAGCACCGCGCTTCATTACAGGAGATGTAGGACAGTCTCTTTCCTTTCTCTGCCAGAGGCCCTTTTGCCTTTCATCCGCAGAGCACAAAAGATGCCCAGAAAACTAGGCTAACGTAAGGGCAACACAAAGACAAACACGCCACTTTTCTCCCTCTCTCTATCCCTCTCTCTCTCTCTCTCTCCCTCGCTCGCTCCCCACCCAAAAATCAAGAAAATATCAGATCTTGCACTTTCCTCCCTTAATCCAATTGGAACGTTATCTCTCTGTGCCTATTGGCCACGCTTAAACTGATGTCTCGTTTAATTACGTTTTTGGGTTAATTAAAAGTGCTATCTCCGCAGACGTGTGCGTGTGCCGTCTGTTTCTTGGCAGTTTTGGCAGCTCCGTTTTGCGGCGCTATCGGCTTCATCTCGGCACACAACGACCATCTTCATTCTTTCTGTGATCTATTGTATCATCCCATATCTCTTTATTCTCTATTGCCGTGCGCAAATCACGTGCAGGCAGTTTTATGGTGAAAGCTTTAATAAGTGACAGAGATACATGGCAGATCCAGCGGGAGTCTTTAGCCACTTTCCAGTCAAATGGGACGGGATGTACACACACACACACATGCACACACACACACACACACACACACATACGCACGCACACACACCTGCATACGCCCATACACAGACACAGACA
>NC_045163.1:17028442-17030942 GCF_900700415.2 Clupea harengus | reverse complement strand
GCGTAGCACCTATCAGCCTATGATAGATGCATCATCATTGCTCCGATTACGTAGACAAACACAAATTCAAACACACACACACACAGACACACACACACTAAAACACTAGAGCATCTTGAATAAGCTTCTGCAATGGGTGCACACGCAGACACAAACTCACTGAGCAAAGGCAGACTTCTGAAGAAATAAACACAGAGAAGCTTTTTCCTACCTTCACTAATCAAACTCTCTCTCTCTCTCTCTCTCTCTCTCTCTCTCTCCCTCTCACACACACATACACAGAAACACAGACTCCCAAACAGGGCAACACTCCTGTTAAAAAAGAACAATCTAATATATATACAGTGAAACACACTCTCACAGAGGTAGATAAAAACACATATCCACACCCATATCAACAGAAACAGACACACACTCCCTCTCTCTCTCTCTCACCCCCTCTCTCACTCTCTCTCAAACACACACACGTTATCTCTTCATCTCTCTTCACGCGAGCACGTTCTCATTCTTTCTCTTACTCACACAGACCCACACACACACACACACACACACACATTCACACACACTCACCTGCACCTGCATGAAGGAGCCCCTGTAAAAGCAGCAGGCAGCGGCAGACAGAGCGTTCCACAGGCTGCATCTCTCCGTCATGGCTCCCCTCCTCTACGCTACGCTCCCTCTCTCCTTCTTTCCTTCTTTCCTCCTCCTGCTCCCTCTGTCCTGCTCCACACCGTTCTCCAACTCCTCTCCTCTCCCCCGCTCCCGGTCACCCTTCGCTCCGGCCGTCCTAGAAGCCTAGGGTCATGCCCCCGTAACGGATGGTTACTCCACCTCCAACTCCTCCTGCTCCTCGCTACTAACTCCCCTGCAGGCTCTCGGCTTCTGCTCCTGCTCCTGCTCCTTAACCTGCTGCAGCTGATCCGGGTGTCGGTGTGTGTGCCGGTGAGCAAGTGATCGGATGGTACACTGAAGCGCAACTGCTGCTGACATTCCAGTCCTGCACCGGCTCTTTCTCTCTCTCTCAGACACACACATGCACTCGCTCCCTCTCTCTCTCTCTCTCTCTCTCTCTCTCTCCAGCTCTCTCTGCCTCTCACACTCGCTCTAGCGTTCGCTATGCTTCACAGGGGCTGACAGGGATTACCTCATCGCTCTTGGATGAAAAGAGAGGGTGGGGGAGGGACGCAAAGAGGGAGGGAGGGAGGGAGAGAGGGAGGGAGGGAGGGGGTGAGATGCTCGGAGGCACTGGTGGAGCGTTGTCGAATTGCAGGCAGACCCCACCCACCCCTAATCCACCATCACAAACAATACAGAGAGAGGGGGAGAGTGAGAGCAAGAGAGAGAGTGTGTATGTATGTATGTGTGTGAGAGAGAGAGTTGGAAGGGGAGAGGGGCAGAGAGACAATATGTGTGTGTGTGTGTGTGTGTGTGAGAGAGAAAGATAGAGAGAGAGAAGGGGAACGGGGTAGAGAGAAAGTCTGTGTGTGTGGTAGAGAGAGAGAGAGGGGGGGGGGGAAAGAGAGAGGGAGGTGTGTCTTGTGCATTCAGCACCTTCTCCCAAGAATTTGTCTTTTCTTCTCCACTGAAAGAGAGAAAGGGGAGCTGGGTGGCAGGAGGTGGAGGTGGAGGTGGAGGGGAGTTTAGAGAATAGATACTATGCTCTCCAACTGAGCTGAACACACACACACATACACACAGACACACGCACACGCACACGCACACGCTGGGACACAGAGCACACGGCGGCTCACATGCAGTCCTCACTGGGTGTGAGTAACATGTAGAGGAGAGTGTGTGTGAACACATTTGTTTAAAAGCGTTAACTACCGGTGATCAGCATGTCTCCTGTCCGAGCGGGTGCACAGCTTTTACGGCACTGTTTTCCTACAGCAGTCAGCGGCTGTCAATAAATTATTCTCAGCTATGAGGAGAGGGACTTCATTTTCCTGACACGTCACTTACACACACACAGACACAGACACACACACACACAAACACACACACAAACAGACGCCATGCCGGTATCAGCGATAGATCCAACAGCAAAGGGTGGGGCTGCATCCCCCAGAGGAAAGAGTGACATCACAAAGGACGCTTCACCATGGCAACCATCCCACAGCCTTGACAGCAGCAGCAGCAGCATCTGAAGGTTCAGCCAGTGTGTCGGCAACACTGCACTGCAGTGTGTATGTGTGTGTGTGTGTAGGTTTGTTTGTCCCGGTTTCTAAGGTCACTATTAATCGGTGACACACATACACACACACACACACACACGGTAGTGATGCTGACGGTCTCAGAAGGCAGCTAATATACACTGCTGACACGCTGGGAAGGGAAGTAGCGTGACGTCATCTGAACAAATCTCCAAGAAACACACACACACACACACAAACACACACACACGCGCAATGATCACCATTAGTCTAGCGCCTCCCCGCTGCCACATCTTCCCCCGGCAACCCCACACACACACACACACGCACAATGCCCCGATGCTATT